>NC_029787.2:128763147-128764413 GCF_000816755.2 Arachis ipaensis
ACTTCAACATCTGTTTTTAAGTTACAACTCAATCCATATGTATCACGACCAACCTCTTTCACCAGGACATCGAAGACACTCGTGCCTAATGTAATATGGACCCATTCATTAATCACATCCATGACACAAGTATCAATTTGCACACGTCCAACACTGAAGGATAGCACGATTCCATCACTTTATCGCATCCAACTACTTTCTCCCATTGACTTCCTATCGTTCTGAAAGTATCCACTGACCAAGCATTCAGCAGAACCCTAAAGCATTCTAACTGCACTCTCCTAGTTTTGCTTTGCTCTGCCTCATCCTATCTCTATACACTATGGAAGAATTGTAACAGACTATTCACTCTAAAAGGGTAAGCCTCTTCTGCATGCAACATATTATCAAAATTCAGAAGGGGATTATATACTTCGAGCTCCTTAACCTAAACAACTTGAGGTAGATTCTTCCCAATCATATCCTTCAAAGAGTTATAATCAATGACCTTCGTTGTTCCGCCCACTAAACTCCTCCGTAGCAATTCCAGATTCTTTTTGGCCGTTGATACTTTCACTTTTTTCGTCCATCCATTTCCATGAGGGTCTTCTTCGTTTGTTTCCTTCATTGGTTCTTTGACATCCATCCCTGAGTTTCTTTGGTCCACTCCCCGTTTCGACTAGTCGTTTATAGCTTTTCGATTCGCCTCTACTTCCTGAACCCTCGTCCTTCCTTTCGTATCTCTTGTTCTCCCATACTTAGGTTCCCCCACGGAAATAATATTCCTTCTCAATCTCATTCGATTCATTTTCACTGTAGCCTTCAACACTCATCCCTTTGTTATATATCGTATGAATGCAAAAATGTATAAATTATCATTTTTTTGTTTTCGTGATAAATATATATCATTTATGTGTCCAATCCAATTAAACCGATAGAACAATTCCTTCTTCGATAAGTCTTCTAAAAAATTGTTAACAAAAAAAAATATTTGTTTTTCAATCGCTGGTACTCTTTTCAAAAACCCTCGAACCCATCTCATTTGCACTAGTTCTATGCCATCTTATGTTTTCCATCCTCTCTCTCTTTTTCCTCATGTCCCGTGATATTTTGAGGACAATCTATTTTTTTTTTCAAATAATTATATATGTAAAAATCCTTTAATCTTATATATGTATATCTATAGTGAATTGGCATTTTGTAAGTATTTTTTGTTGCCTATTGACTCTACTCACCAAAATATTTTTTCAAGTCTACTAAGTACTAACAATAAAAGGATTTAAATTC
>NC_029787.2:128764420-128765050 GCF_000816755.2 Arachis ipaensis
TCTTCTTTCTTCTTATTTGGTACAGATACAAATCATCGAAGTCAGAAGTAGTGATAATTGTTTCATAACTTTATTTCCCGAGAAGACAAAGTCATTGTAAAATGTTAAGAATTAGTATAAAATATTGAGAAATACTAATTAGTAATTTGTATGATAATTGATATTTGAAAAGAGGTTTTTACTTATATACTGGATAGGAAGAAGAGAAGAATAAGAAAGGCGGCGGATGCGAGGCGAGGGGAAGAGATAGAAGAAGAATAAACATTAAACAAGAGGAAGTAGTCCCCATTCTCATATCCACAATTCACAAATTAGTTAGGCTTGGATGATCAGTTTGGTCACTGTTAGCATAATACGCAGCTGAATAGCTATTACTGTTAGGTTAAGCTAGGCTGGATTGCCAATCCTATCTTTGTTTACATTAGGATTGATGGCTTCTCAATCGGCGAATGTTTGGGTGCTGCTGGGGCTGGGTATCGCCGGCATCTTGCTCCTTACCAGGAAGCTCAAGCACACTGTCAGACAGGATTTGGGCGCTTTCATTCAGAAGCTTCAGCTGCTCCCTCCGCCCCAGCCCGCTCCTCCCAAGGCTCCTCATCCTCTCACCGCCCTCACTTTCGCCCTTTCCGA
>NC_029787.2:128765072-128775681 GCF_000816755.2 Arachis ipaensis
CTTACCAGATTTGACATAGAGGGACACGTCTCCACTTTCGGGCATCCTGATTGGGCACGCACCCATGAAGCTGCTTCTTCCACTTCTCCCGTAGTCTCCGCTCTCGTTGAAGGCGGTGCGACCTGCCTTGGTACCACTCTTGTCGATGACCTAGCATACGGGTTCGTAACGTTTTCTATTATTATGTTGCTTGTACTCTAAGTCTATGCGATTCATAACTCTAAGTCTATGCTTGGTACCACTCTTGTCGATGACCTAGCATACCACTCTTGGCCTTCCTGGGGTTATGAAATAGTAAACAACATGACATGCACTGCTGCACGGTATTGTGTGATTATAATTTCTTCCTAACATTACGCATTTGAGTGAAAACAAGTTGTTTTGGGCATCCTTATTTGCAGTATCAGTGGTGAAAATAAGCATTATGGAACGCCAACCAATCCTTCTGTGCCTGCTCGTGTACCGGGTGGATCCTCTAGTGGGGCTGCTGTGGCTGTTGCCGCCAATTTTGTGGATTTTTCATTGGGTGAGCATCTTAATGTCTTTTTCACTCCAATAGTTTTAGCATACATAGTATCAACTTCGATGACGTCAAGCAACTTTTCTCGGCACTTTGTGATTTTTGTGTGCCTGTGCCTTTGTTCCTTCTATAATATTATTTTTATGAAGGCTTGGTGCATACCTTGCTTTTGTATTTGTTCTTAGAATCAAGAATAGGGTTTTCTTAGTTGCAGTCTAGATTCATGCAGAAAGTACTTCACAAAGATGTTTAAGACATTAAAGGTTCAGACATGGTTCATGTTTGGGCTATTTTGGATTGATGGGAGTTAAGGTGTGGAGTGCAATGGATTTTAAAGGAGTGGAGTTATTATTCTACTCCATTGTTAGGACGAATTTGGGCATCCACTCTAAACACCTTAAAGGAGTGGAGTTATTATTCTACTCCGTTTATTTTGATAGCAGTTAGTTGTGAAAAAGATGATAGAATCTTGACTAGTTGTTTGTTCAGGTAACTTGACAATCTATAAAAGCTCCAGCATGAGTAGAATGGGTAGCCCAGTAGAGAGAGGTAGAGGGTGTCCAAGAAAATATTGATAAAACCATTAAGAAGTAAGTGGATTGCCTATATACGTGGCTATGATAGGAATGGTGTTGTCATTTAGTTTCAGATAATTGATCCTATCTAGCCCTAAAAGGAGGTGTTGTTGTTACCGCCTTACAGCCACTCAGGATATTTTCAATTCAAAAGTGAAAGTGTATTCCTTCTATATTTGTTATTTTTGTTTAGTATTACAATATAAGTTTTGTATAATATTGACCAATGCTGATTTATTGCACCATATCTAACAGGTATTGATACTGTTGGTGGGGTGAGAGTGCCTGCTGGGTTTTGTGGCATTCTAGGATTTCGACCTTCATATGGTGCTGTTCCTCATGTGGGAATTATACCTATTTCAACAAGTCTAGACACTATTGGTATGAATGATCCAATTATATATTATGATCTGATCTTTGAGCATGTGTACATCGGTGGCTGTTACATCTATTTATTTATTCTGAATGATTAGTATACTTTCTTGGCTGAAAGATCAACCAGACGAGAAAATATATCTTATAATCACTTTTCATTTAAACCTCATGTTCATTTATTTGTTTTTAAAGATTAGTAAATTCACTTGGTTGAAAGATCAAGCAGTGGAGAAAATAAATGTTCTATTAAGGTTACTTTTTGTTTAACTTTCTTGTATAGCTACTGTCATTGTTTTGGTTTATCAATATGGATCCTTTTATTATGTCATTTCTGCATTTCTCTATTTCTTTTTAATTCTGAAATGCCCTTTACAGGTTGGTTTGCTAAGGATCCTCATATTTTGTGTCGTGTTGGCCACGTACTCTTACAAGCACCATTTGTAACTCACCGGAATCCCCGGCAGATAGTTGTAGCTGATGATTGTTTTCAGCATCTAAATGTTCCTCTTGAAAGGAGTTTGCAGGTGGTGATCAAAGCCACTGAGAAGCTTTTTGGAAGTATGTCCTGCAGGATGTTTGCTCTTGTGTGTGTGTTGTTTTTAAGCTAAATTTTGTTGCTTATTAACTAACAGAACAATAACTTATAAACATCGGTTGTCTTAGGGCAAGTATTGAAGCACATAAATCTTGAGGACTATATAAGTGCTAAAATTCCTAGCTTGAAGGAGCACTCTAACCAGAATACAAATGGTGAACTGAAATCTTCTTCATTTAAATTACTTGCCAACATTGCTCAATTCCTACAAAGGTTAGTTGTTTTTTTGTGATGTGAAAATACTGGTATAATTTGTAACTTTTACGGTAAGCACTTCATTAACAAGAATAAGTTGCTTTTCAATGTCGTTTGAACTCTTCATTCTCATTTGGTGTGTATTAATCACATCTGTTGAAGTCGTCAGTTATATAGTGTGATTATTATCAACCTATTGTACAGGCATGAATTCAAACTTAAGCATGATGAATGGATGAACACAGTAAACCCCGATCTTCATCCAGCTGTCTCAGCACAATTACATGGAAAGTTTGAGGTATCCGATGCAGAGATAGGAAAGTCCAAATCTGTTAGAAGTGACATGCGTGCTGCTCTAAATATGCTTTTGAAGGTAATGATTGTATCCCTCTCTGTATGCAACTTTTGTCAAGTCCTAATTTAACATAAGTTTTTGAAGTGGATTTGATCTTTAATTTGGCTGCATCTTCAAGTCCACAGTCAAATTTATCTTCAAATTCTGTTGCTATCTTACAAATTCTTATAGTGTGAAAAAAAAGGTTACCTGATGCACAAGCATCCCGCTTTCGCTACTCAGGGTTCCAGGGAATGCCTCTCCCAAAGGGAGTGCATAATAGTGTGTGATTGTTCAAAATTAAATTTTGCTGAATTTCCGCAAACTTAGGGAAAAAGGTCACTAAAAAAAAACACAGATTGAGAACAGATACCATTCTAAACAAGTTACTGAATTTATAGTCCAGTCATACCAAAATCAAATTCATTTTTCTATAAAAAAGCAGTCTTGATATATTAAACATGATTGTGCCGAGTATAATTTGTTTTGATGCTTTTAAGGATGATGGAATTTTGGTGATCCCAACTGTAGCTGATCCTCCTCCAAAATTGGGTGGGAAGGAGATCCAGTCAGAGGATTATCAAAGCCGTGCATTTAGACTGCTTAGTATTGCTAGCTTGTCAGGTTGCTGTCAGGTAAAATTCTTCAGGTTTGGTTAATAAGTGCCCTTGGTGACTAGTGTACATGTTAAGGTTTCTAATGTAGAAATCTATAGTTGAAAATTAGAATGTTCCAAGTTTTCAAAGAATTTATATATATAAAATATTTTAGAAGTTTCTATCATGAGTAACCTTAAGATGTGTTGGCACTTCCGCACTTGCCAGCAAAAACCCAAATTTTTACCATGCCAAGGGAAAAAAAAAATTCAAGTCATCTTCTGGTGCTCTTTTTAGTCGCTTTTCTGACCATGCTATTCAACTTTTCTCTATATTCTGCTGTTTTATCCTTTCAGGTCACTATTCCACTAGGATTTTATGATAAGTGTCCTGTTTCAGTGTCCTTAATAGCTCGTCATGGTAATGATCTCTTTCTACTGGAGACTCTAGAAACCATGTATACAACTCTTCAAGAGCAGGCAGATGTTGCTTCCAAGGCTAAATCATCAAGAAATGTTGTCAGTAAGGAAGAGTCTGCTGAAATAGCAAAAGAGAAGGTATTGCTGTTATGTGGACAGGGGATATATTCAGTATTTGTTTCAATTATGGTTGTGTGATGTGATCTTTTATTTATAAATTAATGTAGTTTAGCATGTCTTTTTTTTAAGTTTGTGGTGTGGTTCCTATATTGCGGTGTATTTTTTATGTGATGTTGATGCATTCGTATGAATATTTACAACATTCATCTAGTACATATAAGATTCTCAGCTATGGTTAACATCTTTAAGTGTATACCTTCCTTCTCTTCTGCCTGTATCTTGTATGGAGCCATGGAGACAATTCTACTGCAATTAGTTGATGAATTTCTGATTTCCGTGCTCTTAGCATTTTTCCTGTAGCACAAACTTGGTTATCAATCCGCGGAATCTTCATGATGATGCTGTATGACAGAACTATTCAAACTGAAAAGTGAACTTTTGGTTCTCCATAAATGTTGAACTCAAACTTTGATGGGAATTTAGGTGTTAACCTTGTCTATTCAAACATGTCAAACCATAAATAGTCAGAAAAGCTGAACTATCATAAAATTATTTTATATTATCTGTGTAGGTCCTCTCATCACCATGGGTAACCTCAAAATATTCTTTGTAAGCCTTCAGTCCTTAAAGAAATATCTGCAATAACTTCTGCACTTACATTTTTCAAAAGATTCTTTGTAAGCCTTAAGCCAATAAGGTGTATCTGCTATTATTTCTGTACTTGGATAAGTATATTTGATCATTGAACTGGTTGGTTTTTCATAAGCAGCTCCTGGAATTTGTATTAGTCTCCTGATTCTTTTTATCATTATTTCTCACTTTGTTCATGTTCTTCTCCTTAATCCCTCCTCATCACTTAATGATTCAGGGAAACCAGGCCTACAAAGATAAGCAGTGGCAGAAAGCCATTGAGTTTTATTCAGAAGCTATCAAACTTAGTGGCAATAATGCAACATACTACAGTAATAGGGCTCAGGCTTATCTAGAACGTGGGAGGTAGCTTCTCACTCTTGCTAATTTTCTTCTCAAAATTGTATTACAAACATGTTGATGTTCTTTTCTTGGCTTATCCAGTTATCTCCAAGCTGAGGCAGACTGTACAAAAGCAATTAACCTTGACAAAAAGGTGAGTGTTGTTTTCAGATAATGTTGAACTTGGAAGTGTATGATGTCATTGTGATTTGTGACTGATGATTTGTCGTCATAGATTATGCAAGAACTCGTAGACTTCTTGGCATATGCATGGATGACATTTTGTGGCAAAATAGAATAAGATTCTTTGTAATTCTGAAGATATTTACATTGTATATTGGGTGCATGCCATGGTTTACAAAATTTATTTACTTTGCTATGACAAGAATAATTAAAGCTTCGAGAAAGAGAGATCTAGTAGCTCTGCTTCTTTCATCAGTTGATACTTGCAATGAATAATTGAGCATTGAGCATTGAGCATGATAACCAAGCAATTTGTTGGTAACATCCCTTCAATACCTTCATTTTACACAGAATGTAAAGGCCTATTTCCGTAGAGGCACAGCTCGAGAGATGCTAGGCTACTACAAGGATGCAATTGATGGTAAGATATTTCCTCCTTCTAACATTTATGAGAACCTTGTCACTATCATTTCTTTCATCCCTTCTGACATTCGTGGTAGATGTCCATTCTGGAGTATTATTTTACACATACATGTACATCATACATAAGATCGATCCCCAACCACTAGGTAGTAAATGGATTTAATTTGTTTTTATTTCTTTATTTATGTGCTTCGACTGTACTTCAAGTATTTCTTTTAATTTTTTGAGATGGGTTTTAAAACATTATGTTTTGCTGAAGATTGAACCGTTCCTACGCTTGAAATTCAATTTGTTTGTGGTGAAATTGCATTTGAATTGTCAAATTTGTTGTAGTATTAGACAATTACATGTGTGTATGTCTAAATAAGTTTCTTGTGTTAATCCTAATCACATGTCAATAACATTAAATTTATTCTGCAGATTTTAAATATGCCCTTGTGCTTGAGCCAACGAACAAAAGGGCAGCTGCAGCTGCTGAAAGGCTGAGGAAGCTATTCCAGTAGGCTTATGGCTGTGAAATTTGAACACAAGGTCGAAGAAGGACAAAAGAGAAGGGGTTGGGGACTTGGGGGGTAGGGAGTAAGTGATCTTAATGGTCTTTGTAGGGATGGACAGTAATACCCCAGAACCATTTAGGCCTTGAAATGATTGATTGGTATGCGGTCCTAATTGCAGTGCGATAATCACACAGGAGTAATTTGATATGTAGTTTCTTGCGGAAAAATGATGATGATTCTTTTGTTGTTCACGGCAAAGGCTAATTATAGACGTTGAAACTTGAAAACGTGTATTCTTAGGTGTTATTGACAGAGTGACGTGTTATTTCTATTTGCTAGAAGGAGCCCCAATTTTGACCACGGTTAATTTATTTGTATTGTAATATAGTATCAGATATTAGTCAAGTAAGTTGGATGCTTTTTCCCAATCAATAATTCTATGTTGCTTATTGTGCATCTGCGCTTTTTTCCTTGGGTTGCATGTAGTTGGAACTTGGGACTTGGGAAGTTAATGGGTGAAAATTTTAATGAATGAATTTTAAGTGTATTGTTACGTAATAGAAATCTGGAACATCAATGGCAGATTTCAACAAGGTCAGTAAGACGGTAACCTCACTGGGATTAGAAACATGCCCGTGTTCCAGAATATATTCGTATGGAAACATTTACACAAGAGAAAGAACTTGGAGATCGTCATCTCGTCTTAAGCTAACGTTTGCTTGGACGATCGACAAACAAAATCATCGTCTCAATCAAATGCTAGAAGCTCATCCAGCTGTTCGTCTGTCCAATGCGGAATTGTATTTTGTGGATTTGAGATCACTCTTTGTCCTTCTAAGTGCTTTTTTACCTCGGTGTCTACACCAGCAGATATATGAATCGAATTTTTTGTTAAAGAACCACCGCCTCGAGCACTGCATGCTAGGTTTAGATTGTCTCCTTCAGCTGATTTAGGTGGATTGTGCTGGCCGTTCAACTCAGTTTGGATCTCATCACCACAGGTTACTTCTTCAGGTCGAACATTATCCTGTTTCAATGATAAGTTCTCTCTTTCGAAAACAGATTTTTGGTTTCTGTTGTTTCCATCATCAGAGTGACAGCTTAGTACAACTAAATCTTCTCCCATTTGTTTGTGAATATCTACTTCTTCTATAAACTTTGAGCCTAAGCTGAGGTTAGTCATGATTCCTTCAGTTCTTTCCTGTGGCAGAGCAAATGTATTGTCCATCATCCGTGACTCTTCATGTCTTTCTTCTGTAAGAAACCTTGAATCTAACCTATTACCAATCACGATTCCTTCAGTTCTTTCTGGTGGCAGAGAGAATGTCTCAGTAGGCATCCTTGACTTTTCATGCCCTTCTCTTGCAACGAGCCTTGACTCTATTCTGTGATCTTCAGTTCTTTCCTTCTCTGACAGAGAGAATGTATTGCCCAGCGTCCTTGGTTCTTCATGCCTTTCTGTGGCACCAGGCAGACAACAAATGAGCAGATATGGATTTTCTAAGACCTCAATCTTGTCAGTTAGCCATTGAAGTGAGGGGGAATCACCACTTCCGAAGGCAAAGAAGGATCAAATTAAGGAACTTGAGCTATATCGCTGACATATATAAACATTAAGTAAATACCCATATCTGGTGTAGTCTGCCTCGCTGAGATAGAAGGATGAATTTGCCCTGATGGAAGTCCGCTGTCCTTGCAGAAAATCTGTATAGCATAAACAATCAGAAGCAACATGTAGTCATAAATGACCTCATTCTTCAAGGAAAAAGGAATGAGTCTGGATCCAATTATCACAATCTAGTGAGTAGTGACATAACTGATTAGTTTCTTTACTCATGAAGCCAATCCATTAACATTCCGCACTAACGGAATGATAGGTTGGGAGGTAAAAGTTTAATGGAGGAGATCGATAGATAAATTTAGAAATCAAACTCACCCATGAAAATTTCAACCTCATTTTTTAAGTTTCCAAACTAACTCACTCTTAGTTAAGGTACGAGTGTAAATATGGAGGTTAAACTTTTGTAGATTAGCTTTGCTATATAACTATACTTACAAGTCCAAATCCCAAGTCCCAATACCCTAAACCCAATCCATGAAATTTTCTACCCTTGTATGACACATATATGAGAGCAATTTGGCTCAACTCAACGGTTGATATGTGCTGAGAAATGGAAAACCCATGTTTCTACTTACAGAGAAGAAGGGATAAAAAGTTGAGGCCAAAACATAGATGATCCCATACCTTGAGTATGTTACGTAATGTTATGTTGAGATAACAAGTCGAGCGAGTGGGAGCAAATACAGCCACCTGAATTGGGGAAGGTTTTCACGCAAGCAAGGAAGCAAAAAAAAATGTAAAAAAGATCAATACAAATCATGAACCAGAAACGAACTCAACATGTGTAGGATGCAGAGCGCCAAGCAAAGAAACTGACCTTTTGGAGGACTACAACTGAACCAACAGTTATATCCTTCCCATATTCACCGTCGGAGAAGGCTTTATGGTGAACACTGGCATTAATTATTCCCGTAGGGTCCTGAAATCAAAATTTAGAGACTCAGATATGTGTAGGTAAAGCATGAGTTTAGTTTACAAGAGAGTAGGCGCAAAACCTTGAGGGTGACCATCATGTCTCCAAAACCATTGGGAGTGCACGATTTGATAACAGCTACGACCAGAGGCACTCTCACGACATTTAGATGCTTCTTGATTGAGTTCAAAGGCGTCACAGAATCACTCTCTCTGTCCAGGGAACGAAGGAAATGGAAGGCGGAAAGCCACGCATTCGTGGTGAAATCGTGATCGCTTTCGTGGCCGTTTTGGACGACGCGGCGAATGAATTCTTGTGTGGGAAGAAGGGGCTCTTCCAGGGGACCTCGGGATCTCCGGTGCATCATGGCGGCCTGAACGGCACCGGCAGGACCCGGAATGAGCGGTGGCGGTGGCGGTGGCGATGCAGAGTCGGCGTCGATTAGGGTTTGGGATTGGGATTGGTGTTGGATGGAATTGGAATCGGAATTGGAATGGGAGTGGAATCGCTTGCAAGGTCGGAGAAAGGAAGAGAGATCAGAGTCGTCGACGTCAAGCTCTGCCCATGGTTCCAACTCCATTCTGCACTGACTATGTACAGCGCCAAACAGAAAATTGGTTAACGCGGGAAGCTCCAGTCTTGTGGCTGTGGTGCCTGCCAATGGGCTCTTGGGCTTGGATTCAAATATTTTTGGGCTTGAAGGGCTAAGATCTTCGCCATTGTCTGCCTTTTTTACCTTTAGACTTTCAGCATACCCTTAAATTGTTATTTCTGGCCCTTTTTTAATCCTTTTTTTAACATGAATTATATTTTAAAAAATAATGAAAATTCACGCACAGTTATTTTTATGTGAAGTTGCTAATTAAGAATCTTTAGATAACAATTTAGTTAAATATGTCAAATCATTTAATACTTTTCAACTAACAACTTCACATGAAAATAACTGTACGTGAGTCTCTACCTTAAAAAATTGTTATTCACATATTTGATTAAAGGCTTGCTGTGAATAGTTCTAGAAATACTATTTAAAAATATATATGAGGTGGGGGAAGAGAAAGGGGAGAGAATACATATAGGAAAAAATATTTGTACTATGCTCTTATTTTAAAATATACATTATTAATAATTTGTTAAATTTATATAAGAGTAAACTATTATTTTTACCTACGAAAGTTAAAAACGCTGACACATCTATTTATAGAAGAAGAAAATTATTATTTGTATCTATGAAATATGAATTCTGCACAACAAAATTATCTAAACACTAAAAAATTATCTAAAAACTCTAAATTATCCTTATCATTATCGTTTTCAACTTTTCATTGAACTCAAAATAGAGTGCTACCACCTAATACTCCTGCAATAAATCAATTGCCAAACTCAAACAAGCTATGTGGGGAATTAAATGAATTGAGCAATCCTCACGTGAGCCAAACATTGAGTTCAAGGGACCACCACCTCATTTCCTTCATCACTATCACCGCCATTATACCTCTATCATCATCTTTTTCACAACAACAACAACAACAGCGATAAAAACAAAGAGAAAAAACGAAAAAGACAGTAACAGATCCACATAAGAAGGAAATGCTATGGAGTTGAGAAGGGAGAAATTTGTAGTTGTAGTGTAATTTCAAACAGCAGAGGAGACACCACAGTTTCAAAAATAGCACTCCCGTAAGTCACTGTCACCTCTTTCAACTTTTTCTCTGTCACTTTCGTGGCCCAATTCATCCATGTTCTTCACCGCCGTGAATTTTCTGTTTTTATTTTCTTCTCCTTCCCATAACTCAATCAATACAGAATCTGTAATCTCATAACTGTAATTTCCTATTTTCTTATTTTCTTCATTCAATGACGCCTCCTTTTATGTGTTTGTGCTTATCTTCTCGTTTTAAGTTGCATGTTGATTCTAAAGGAATCCTTTTTTTTAGGGTTTCTATTTTAAGTGAGCTTTGAAACATGAGATACGGTAAGAGATGATTGTCAGCGGTGTTACACAGAAGATTCATTTTGGAGTTGACGTACTTTGGCGGCGGCGACGAACTCATAAATGGAAGGAGAGAAAGAAGATGAGGTTAGTGGCGGCGACGGTGGTAAGGTGGTAAGATGATACGGATGATGTGATAAGGGTAATTTATAATTTTTATGTAATTTTTTAGTATTTGGATAATTTTATTATATAAAATCCATGTTTTATAGGTACTAATGGTAATTTTCTTTTTCTATAAGTAAATATGTGAACTTTTTTTATTTTCGTGAATAAAAATG
>NC_029787.2:128775806-128780929 GCF_000816755.2 Arachis ipaensis
CATAAGTAAGTAGGTTTAAGATCTGTTAGATTTCTCAAAAAGACATCTCGCTATGTTTATATTTTTATAATAAATATCATCTTGACAACGGTGTTTTTTTAATAATTAAATGTTTTTTTATTTTATTAATTAAAAAAACTTTTAAATACATAATTAATTAGTAAAAATTGTATTTTTATACAAATATTAAAAGTATTTAGTGTATGAGTATAGTATTTTTTTTTTGAGTTAATAGTCAAAATCGTCTCTGAAAGATATTTCAATCTCCATTTTGATCCTCAAAAGACAAAATTAATCGAAATCGTCCCCAAAAGATACACGATTTGGTCATGTTAGTCGTTCTGTCAATTGGATGATGACATGTCACGTTAAGTGCCACGTGACATGATGACGTAGTGGGTTAATGCCATGTATCACAAGATGATTAGTTGACGTGTCAGATCAGTAATACCTGGCACGCTACGTGTCATTTGACATGTAAAAAAGTTATTTATAATCAAAATAGCCTTCGAAAGTTCAGACGTAAATCTTAAATTTGAAATATTTTTTTATACTACTAATTTTAATAGAAATGTAATTGACAAACAAAAAATTAGTAATTGTATCTTTTTTTCTTAAATTTTTTTTAATAAAATTATCTCTCTCCTTTAATTCTTTTCAAAATCTCTCTTATTCTTTTCTATTATAAAACATGTTTGTCAATTACATTTCTATTAAAATTAGTAATATCAAAAAAAGTTCAAATTTAATAGTATCAAGAAAAAATAAAAAAAAAATATATAAAGACTAATTTGATTAATTTTTAAAATTTTAGGGATGAAAATAACTTGCGTCTAAACTTTCAAGAACTATTTTGATTTTAAATAACTTTTTTACATGTCAAGTAACACGTCAACTCATCATCTTGTGACACATGGCATTAACCCACCACGTCATCATGCCACGTGGCGCTTAACATGACACGTCATCATCTAACTGACGGAAGGACTAACGTGACCAAGTCATGTATCTTTCAGGGACGATTTTGATTAATTTTGTCTTTTGAGAACCAAAATGGAGATCAAAATATATTTCAGAAACAATTTTGACTATTAACTATATTTTTTTTAAATATCGATCACATAATATATTCTGTACATATTTTTCTCCCATTCTATTTTAGCATTTGGCAACTTAAACTGCACAATCAGCACCAACAAAAATAACTAAAACGTTTCAAACAATATAACACTAGAGAGTAGAGACCTCTGCTCTTATTCTTTTGTATTCAAAGTTTCAAACAACAAAAGACACGTTCTTTTTCTAACACTCGGTCAAGACTTGACTTTGCATTGTTGGGTTTTTTTTTTTTTAATGTTTTGAAATTCATTATTGATGTTGTTACGTAGGTGACCTGACATAGGTGGATTGGGCTCGTAGGGTAGGTCCAAATGTTTAGGAAAGGTGGTCTCTGACTTGGTTTGCGTCTAGAAGCTACCGTCCTATTAGCATAAGTGAGAGAATAGGGAGTAATACCTGCAAAGACACTTTGATGCCTAAATTAGCAAAGGGGTAAGTAAATTTAGAGAGTATTAGAACTTAGAGATACCTGAGGGGTGTCAGTATATTTATAGTGGTGATCCAATAACCATCGTTGGAGTAATTCCACCTTTTAAGGTGGGTAACCGTCTCTTTATCTTAGGGTAGTTGAGATATGACTCTTGGAAGTGGGTTGAGATATTTTAGGGATAGTTACTTATTTAAATAAGTGTTATCTGTCAGCTATCCATCGAACCCGACTTCTTTGGGAAGGAGTCTGTGTCGAATCCGACCTTTTCTGAGGAGGTCGGTGGGTAACGAAGGCCAATCTTTGGATTAGACCTTTTGATTTATTTAAACTTAGGTCATAGTGTTGGAATAGGATATGAACATATATGATGACTCATGATTGAGAAAAATATTAAATTTCAGTTTTTTTTTATACTTATTTAAACTAATATTGTTAAATCAATTCTGATAACCAGTAGGTGTATATTAAAAATTAATCATCATTTTTCGTTGTTAGACCACACATTATTAGGCTCATTTTTTTGTTATGAAAACTTAGTTTGTGTTGTACATGATTATGGGTTCCTGGGTGCTACACTAATGTGTGGGGTAACTTTTGTTCAGTTTCAGTGTAAAGAACTCAGACTATGCAAGTTTTTTGTATGGAAAAGGTGATGATCAAATCGGAAGGTCCGATTTGTATTTTGAAATTTTTTTTATTTTTGAAAATAAAAATCGAAGAGTCTGAATTTAACATTAAAATTTTTTTTATTTTCTACACCACAAATCAGACCGTTCGATTTGTGATTGTTTATTTAAAAAAATAAAATAATACAAAGAAATCAGAGGCACCGATTTATGTAACCCATAACAATGTAAAATACTTCTCTTCTCACACCATCCTGTGATACACGTCTCTGTCTCTCACACAAAAAAGAATTTGTAATTAATTTTTAGTGTAGACATAATATTTTTGTTGTTTGACTACAATCTACAGATGTAATTTTTATGAATAAATCCCTTGTGTAATTTTATACGTAAAGGGATAAGTACTTTTTTCGTCCCTAAAATCTGTGGTCAAAATCAATTTCGTCCTTAATCTTTTTTATTATTAAAATCATCCTCAACATTACAAAACGTTATAAAATCGTCCTTTTTATTTTTTTGGACCAAATTACCCTTAACTATTAATAAAAATAATATTAAAAAAATCACCCTCTTCTTCTCACCTTCGCCGCGATAATTACCACTACCGGAGGACACCCACTCCTCTTCCCCTTCCTCTTCTCACTCTTCTTTTTTCTTCTCTTCTTCTCAAATTCAACGCAGCTTCATCTTTTTCACCATCATCATCAATCTAGCTCGCTTTTTCCCTTTCCGCCGGTAACCAAATCCAATCAAAGCAAACCAAACTACAGGTTTCAACAATTCTAGCAGCAATCTGTCAATGGAACCAATTTTAATCCACAACAACCATATATTCAAGTACGTACCCACATATTTAACACAATCCTCAGCAATTCGAATAACAAAATCTTCATAAGACAAACACATACAATTCAACGGCAATACCAGCAACAATTCAGAAATCCAAACACATACAATCCTATCACCACTAACAAGCCTAAACTAACCTATCCTAATAACCTAGTATCCATTAACAGAAAAATCTAATCTAACTAAACTAACCGAGCAACTAGAACTGATTAAAAATTAAACTAAAATTCTAATTAAACCTAAGTTAAATTAAACAAAAATTTAGAGGAACTGAAAGTGGGTTGGTTCATGAACGTGTAATGAAGAATAAAGCAAAAAGAAGTCAGGGGAGAGGTGGATGTTGCAGCGGCGGTGACTAGCGGTGGTGGTGAGGACAGCAGCTGCTAGAGGTAGCTGAGGTAGTTGTTGGTGGTGGTTCGACCATGGGTCAGTAGATAGAGGAGAAGGCAAAAGAGTAGAGGAAGAAGAAAAGAGAAAGGGTTGCAGCGGTGGGCTGAGACAGGGACAAGTGGCGGCTTCGGGGAGAGGCAGGGAGAACTCGAACAACGAATAGCGGAGGGTTTCCTCCTTCCCCTTCCCCTTTGTTTTTTTTTTTTAATTTTATTTTATAAATTTTTTTATTATTTTTATTATTTAATAAGGATAATTTAGTAAAAAAAATTTAAAGTAGAAGATGACGATTTTATAACGTTTTGTAACGTTGAGGATGGTTTTAATAAAAAAAAAAGGTTGGGAACGATTTTGATTTTGACCCAGATCTTGGGAACGAAAAAAGTACACGATGAATGTTAAGAAAGTAATACTTTCAATATAAATAAAAAAATTAACTAGTGTTGATTTAAATATAAAATAAAAAATATTTATCACTTAGGTTGATTTTCAATTTCTTTTCTTCAACAGAGTAAATAGGTAAACGCTTATCCGTACAAATTGGGGAGTACTGGATTAGGGGTTGAGAGCGAGGCGAAGAGCGTGAATGAGGGAATCGGATGTTCCGCTCCTTCCTCTCCAAAACACACATACCCACATATCCACCCCCTCCCCTCCTCCTATGTTTCCTCCTCATTATTAATATTATTAATTATTAAATTATTATTGCATATATCCCTCGTAACGAACTCTCTCTCTCCCTCCCTCAGGACAGGGTTTCACTTTCACACAACTACCGCTATTCCTTGGCAACATCCTAACAGAATTCTGGTAGGCCCTATATTATTAATTAGTATTATTATGATTTTCAACTCTGTTTGCTTATATTTATTTATGCTGTTCGTTGCACAAAATAGATTAAAAAAGGACGGAGAGGGAGCAGCTAGGAGATTATTATTATTGTGATCAACATCACAACCAAATTAGAGAGTCCTGCAGGGAGAGAAAAGTGAATAATCATGATGAATGACCTGATGGGGCTTCTTAGGATTCACATCAAGCGTGGTGTGAATCTGGCGGTTCGTGATGTGAATACCAGTGACCCATACTGCGTGGTTAGGATGGGGAAGCAGAAACTCAAGACACGTATCATAAAAAAGGATGTTAACCCGGAGTGGGATGAAGAGCTTACCCTTTCCGTACAAGATCCCAGCGTTCCGTTCACGCTGACTGTGTATGACCATGACACGTTCACGAAAGACGACCCCATGGGGGATGCAGAGTGTGACATACACCCCTTCATAGAAGCATTGAAGATGAACACTGAAGGCCTCCCAACGGGCACCATAATCACCCGAATACAGCCTAGCAGGCAAAACTGCCTTGCTGAGGAGAGCCGTATTACTCTCGTCGACGGCAAAATTGTCCAAGACATGGTCCTTAGATTGCGACACGTCGAATGTGGTGAGGTTGAAATCCAGTTGCAATGGATAAATATTCCTGGATCTGTCATGTGACGCCTTTTTTCTTTTTCTTTTTTCTTTTTTTTTTTCTCATCTCATGCATGCAGCATGCTTTATTAATTACTCCATGCATATATATACATACAACTAAACTTGCATTGCCATCTCTGATCTCAATATATAGCTTTATTCCCTATATATATTGCGTGTTTTGCATTTTTCGTTTCCTTTTTCTAAAATTTATGCCCCTCTTGCTGAACGCCCGAA
>NC_029787.2:128780953-128788166 GCF_000816755.2 Arachis ipaensis
TGTATCAACTTTACTAATAAATATATATAAGTATATAACATCTACTTTACATTATTCTTACATCTCTTTGGAATTATTTGGTCAGATTTATTATTGCCCAGATAAATCATATTATTTACACCCCATTCAAGATAATAAACTACTCCGATCCCTCGGTTCATATATTTGATGTGACAACGTTAACATATTAGTGCGTAAAGATCAAACCTATCCGCCACGAAGAAAAGCATGCATAATGTATGAAATGACTAATGTTATTAGTTATATATATATTATCTTTAAACTAGACTAAATTTACACTAAAATCAGTTATTATTATAAAATATATATTAAAATAAAATTAAAATAATAATTTTTATTATCTTTATGTTTTGTATATATTATTACTAAAATGATGGCAAATAGGATCTGGGGGGATTTAGAGGAGGATCAGTGGAGGCCATGATCTCTGTGGAAAATTTTAAAATTTTTATATATTATATGATGATACATTTAACTTTAAAATTGAGTTGTTAGTCTAGTAGTTAATTAAAAGATTTTTTTTTTCATGACATTGAGTTCAAATTCCAATTTTTATATTTTAAACATTAATAATGCATTATTTTTTTAGGCCAACCATTTTGATCAGATCAATAAATCTTTTTTAACTTTATTATGGTATAAAAAATACTTTAACTTTTATAACAAATTATAATTGAATAGTAAAAAAGTAGGGTAAAATGCATATTTAAATCAAATGGAGGCAAATATTACTCAATTCTATTAAAAGAAAAAACGTTACATGGATCTCCGATCCCAAAAGACACTTTTATGTAAATTGAATGAGACCCATTCAAATTAAAAATTCCAACACTAATTTGAATTAGTGCAATTCGAATTACTAGAAAAATTGTAAATCGAAGGGGTCCAATTTGAATTATGAATGCATGGAAGGACTTCCTTAGTAATTCGAAACAATCTGTTTCGATTTACAAATATAGTTGTCCTTATATAATTCGAATTTGACAGATTCGAATTACCATAAACATGTAAATCGAACTAGGTAAATTTGATTTACGTAGGCCCCAACGTATATAAATATGATGTGAACGTGAATTCTTCCCATGAGAGTGAAACACAATGGCTAGTGAGGAGAGTTTTTTAGCGTTGGTTCACTATAGAGGGTCGATTAAGAAAAAAACACGCTCTGGTATTAGGTTTACTGGTAAAGATCTCCTCAGTGTTTTTCTGAAATCTACAACGAGCTTTGCTGAGTTCCTGAATTCTATAATCCAAAAATTGGGGTTACAAAGCGTGAAATGGGTTGAGAAGTTATTCTATCACATTCCGATTTCAGTTTTGTGAGATAATGTGAAATACGATTCGTTTGTCATAGGGAGTGACGAGGATTTGGATGTTCTATTCCATTGTCGTTAGCAATTTTTCGAGGTCAGGACACCTAAACTGTTGGCCAAGCTTGTAGATGTAGTCTATAGCTCAGGTGGTTTGAACCGAAACCCCCAAACTCCAGCAACGATAGCCTGTTCTAGTTCGAGGCCTGTTGGTGCCTCTTCATCCGTGCCTATGATTGCACCTCAGGCAATGGTGGTTGCCTCCCCATCCTTCGCAGCTGATCTCAACCGCAGTGGTGACAGAGAAGTTGGTATTATTAACACGGCGTTGGCTTCATTACAGGGTGGGATACCGGATGGTATAGACGATGTATTGCGGGATGGTAATGACGATTATGATGTGAAGCCAGATATCATTGCCGATGATAGTGGTGATGACATAGCAGCGAGTAATCCAGTTGGGGCTGGTGGAACGTCCAGCTCAGGGACTCAACAGTACCCCTCCCCCACTTTTCAACTTTAGACTTGGATGCCATGAGATAGCAGGGGTTCCCGGAAAACCTGTTGGATTTGGTGCCAGAAATACACAGGGTATCGGAGGTCTAGCGGAGTTTCAGGTTGGTCAGCAGTTTCAAGACAAAGAGCAGGTCGTGTTAAGCGTGAAGACCTATAGCATCTAACGCGGGGTACAGTACAAAGTGGTGGAATCCGATTATCGCAAGTACTTTAGAAAGTCTAAGGAATTTGGTAACGGGTGCACATGGTTGATTAGGATCAGTCTCCGCCATCGTAGAGGTGTTTGGCAGGTAAAACGGCATAATAGACCTCATACTTGTCTGGCCACGTTGATCTCGAGTGATCACAGGAGTCTTGATTATCATATGATCTCAGCCTTCATACTGCCAATGGTAGAGCTGATGCAGTCGTGTGTATCAAAGTACTGCTGAATGCAACAGAGGCACATTTCGGGTTTAGACTAACTTATAGGAGGGTTTGGTTAGTTAAGCAGAAGGCCGTAGCACGGATTTATGGAGATTGGGATGAGTCATACAATGAGTTGCCGTGATGGGTCTTAGGTGTGCAGATGACGATGCCTGGTAGTGTTGCAGTATTGAGGACGAGTCCTGTGCGAGTGGGTGGGCAAGTGGACCAGTCACAAGCCTATTTTCACCGGCTTTTTTGGACATTCCTACCGTGTATTGAGGCATTCCGGCATTGCAAGCCGTTGGTCAGTATTGACGGGACACAGTTGTACGGCAAATACGGGGTACGTTGCTTGTTGCGATTGCCCAAGACGCGAACTCCAACATCCTGCCTATTGCATTTGCACTTGTGGGGGTGAGAATACTGAGTCGTGGTCGTTTTTTCTATCCCACCTCCGCTAGCACATGACTTCGCAGCCGGGTATTATGGTGGGGGTGAGAATGCTGAGTCGTGGTCGTTTTTTCTATCCCACCTCCGCTAGCACATGACTTCGCAGCCGGGTATTCTGGTGATATTAGATCGGCACAACGGGATCAAGGCGGCACTTGAGGCTCCCGACGGAGGTTGGCTACCACTTGCTGCATACCATGCATTCTGTGTATTCGACATGTGGCTGCAAATTTTGTCCTGAATTTTAAGGGCAATGATGCACGGAGGCTTCTGGTGAATGCGGCATATGTCAAGAATGAGGTGAAATTTGATTACTGGTTTGCTATTCTACGAACTAAAGACCCTGTCATGTGTGACTGGGCTAACAGGATTGAGTATGCGATGTGGACTCAGCATCGGGATGAGGGTAGGAGATTCGAACATATGGTGATGAATATCTCCAAGAGTATGAATTTAATACTAAAGGGTGTGAGGAACCTTCTAGTTTGTTCACTGGTGAAGTCCACATACGAGAGATTGGCCGAGCTATTTGTTCGCAAGGGGAGAAAGGCATATGCCCAACTTGGAATTGGATCCTCTGGCGTCTCTGGGCAAGCAGCACCTCGTCATCCTCTCTGTCTCCATCTGCATCATCCTCCTGTGCAGCATGTGGGGGTGGTACCGACAGTCTTGCCTCAGAATGTGGGGGTGGTCTAGACGGTCCTGCGACAGCCTGTGGGGGAATTGTGTATGCGGACGGAGGAGTTCCACCTAAAGCAAAATGCTTCTGCAGCGGGACTGATGAAGGCTCGTTCAGGTCCACATCTAGGTGTGATTGGGGACCGGTAGCATATGATCTCTGACGTGATGCCCCCATCCTCCTGCATAATGACGCTAATCTCCTCCAGGATGTGTGATCCTCCAAAGTCCACATCAAGACCCTCACTGATTAGCAGGTCTGATAGAAGCTGACCTGGACTAACCCATGTCTGGCTCTCATGAACCGCCTGGTAATCACTGGGGACACCGACAAAGTAATCACCGAACGGTCCTCCTCAATCTCCCCTGCTGCCTTTGCCCAAATCATCACCCGCACCAGAACCATATCAGTCTCCACCATGGGATCCTCTACCACCTCCGCCATGCGCACCTCCTCCAAGTCCACTCCCCATCCCACTGTCAGCCCATCATGATCCCACCTTTGCTCAACTCGACGCCTATCTAGAGCATCATCCACCCGATCTATGTCAGAAATCGACCTGGATCTCGCTGAGTTGCCTCGACCGGAATAGGAACAGTCTTGGGGTCACCAAGGAAGAGCTCAGGTGACAGGAATCTCCTGCCATGCTGGCTCCACCAATCCAGAAACTCATGCGACGGACCTGGGCCTGGCACAACATCAAACCGAATCACATGATCTTCCCGGTTGTCCCAATGGAGGTGCTAAAACCATAGTTATCAGAACTAGACTAGACCGGCCAGTTCAACCAGAAAACCGGTGAATCGGTGGTCTGCCTGATTCGAACCTAGAAGGATTGTGTAAAGCTGCAGCTCTTGTACCACTAAGCCAGGCATGCTCTTATTCTATTATATGCTAATAATAGAATATATAATAACCAAGTTCTCATGAGCAATGCTCCAAACTTGCAACCTTACATTAGTTCATATTTTATTAGAATAATTTTAACCTCACATGTTTATTTATGTAATTCAACTTATATATGTTTATTTCATAATTTATTTAAATTTAAATAATATGAAATATTAAACACTAATTTTTATTTTTTAATAAACATTGTATTATAGTTTTATATATTTATTTAATTATTATCGGGTCAAACGGTTCAACCACTGACCAATTGGTTGAACCACTAACCCAGTGACCCAGTAGCTTCACCGGGTCGATTACCGGTTCGATTTTGATAACTATGGCTAAAACTACAAGCTGTATGGGAACCACCGATCACCGCCTCTGCCATCCTTCGACATAAAGAAGTCGATGTCTAGTATGGCTCGGGGTCGAGGCTATGCTCCACCAAACTGCGGTAGCACCCGATCTACCCGTTGCCACTCTATGACAGCAAAATATATCAACGTTGTCACGAACCTCCATAACGCCGCATGCCGAGGCTCCAATATCTCCGGATGCACTACCTGAACTATGTCATGAGAGCTATACGGCATCCAAATGAACTGTGAATAGAAATAGATATGAAACATCATCGTTAAATATACAATGTTGCTAATCTAAAAAAGATTTTAACTATATAGAGTGGTTGAAATACTCACATCCCCAGCCTGTAAGAGATCTATCCTAAGCCTCTAACTCGCAACTCGAGGTCCCTTCTCGCTCGCTGTAGGGTTGTGACCTGACCACCTGTAACCCAAACCCAGATTATCACTAAATGAAGCTAACACCAAATAATTATGACAAATAAAGCATTTGAATAGAATAGTACCTCGTGGCCAAAGGCCAGCCGAACATATCATGTCCATCGGGTCTGAATGCAAGGAATCCCCAGAAGATCCATGACTGAAGCAGTTGTAACAGTCTGACTAACTTCACCACGTGTCTATTCGCCACGCAGTACATGCACTGGTATAACCATGAGAGAGCAACTGATCTCCAGCTATGCCCACCCATGTCCTCAAGCCTGGCTACGTATGGCAGTCACCTAATGTGAATGCGAGTATCGGACTTGTCGCCAAATAGCTGAGTCTCCAACAGCATCATGATATAGGCCGGACATACCTCATAACAGTGGCCTCATCGGCACCATCAGGAAGCTCTCCGAATGTCTCCTGGAACCAACTGCATTTCACTGCGAACTTGTCGATGCAGTTCGCAGGAGGTAATACACCCAACGGCTCCTCGAACCACATCCAAGCTGGGCGACCACCCTCGATGTACATCTGAAAATCTGTCAGGCAACCACTGATATAATGTCCATCGATCGACAGCCCTAACTGGTACACCACGTCTTGCAGTGTAATCGTGAACTCTTCGAACGTCATATGAAACGTGTGCGTCTTTGGACACCATCGCTCCACGAATGCACTAACTAGCAGCTTATCCAACCTAAACCAGGTCTCGTTTAGTTTCGCAAGATGGTATAAACCGACCATGTGCAAATACGAAACGATCCTCTCATCCAGGCGCATACTCCACTGCCGTCGCATGCTCAGGATACATCGATGGGGCTGCATAAAAAATGTATTAGATTGTCGCTCATCTCGGAACATATTTATACAACATTATCAACTAATGCATGTTTTAATTCAAGAATACAACTTGTACGCAACAAAATAATGTTACGCATTCAAATACATCATATAAACATCAAGCTGAGTGTAATAAAAAATAGTATAACATTAACAAAAAAATTTACTTTAACGACTAAGTTTAATGTTAACACAAAAAACCGACTCTAAATAAATTGCACCCCCACTATCTTTACTACTCATATTCGTCTACTTATTTGTAATCACAATTCAAATTAAAAATTGCTCCGTCGAATTTCTAAAAACTAATAAATCACTAATAGAACAACTCTATATAACTTTTTTTTTGGTGTCTCAACTCTATCTAACTTGACCATTCTAAATAATGACTAGCGTTATAAGAAACAAAAAAAAAGTAACACATGAAATATTTTCGAAAAAAATGTGCGCACTAACCTCTTCATTGATGACATCAGCTATATGAGTCACTCCATCCAGACGATAAAGTCGGTCCTAGTTATCCCCCATCAATGGAATATTCGAATGTTGAACACTTTCTTGCAGTTTTAGGATGGTGTTTTCTCTAGGATTTGGTGAGGTAGGAGTTTGAAATTGAGTTCGAATGAGTTCAACTCGAACTATATTTATAGGGTAAGGATTGGGTAATTCGAATGAGTTCAATTTGAATTACCTTAGGCTGCTCCTTGGTGGTAATTCAAATGAACCCACTTCGAATTAGTAACTATGGGCAAATCGAAACAGCTTGTTTCGAATTACCATGTGCTCAAAATTGGGTGTAATTCGAATTAGTGAGGTATTTGCGCATAGTTCGATTCAATCACATTCGATTTAATGCAAGATTTCGTCCATGCATAATTTGAATTGGACCCTTTCGATTTGCAGTTTTTCTAGTAATTCGAATTGCACTAATTTAAATTAGTGTTGGATTTTATAATTCGAATAGATCTCATTCGATTTACATAAAAATATCCTTTTAGGAGATCCATATAATGTTTTTTCTTTTAGTTAAATTGGGTAATATTTGCCTTCATCTAATTTAAATATACATTTTATCTAAGTATATACATAAAAATTAAATTATTTCAATATTTATTTATTTTTTTATGATATTAAAATAATAATAAGTATTATTAATTGTAAAATTAAAAATAAAAAATAATAATATTTTTTTATATTGTACTTATTATATCTAGTCAATCAAACTATAAAAACTATGTACGCAAATTTTATTTAATCATTTATTTTATACATTTTATAAGTATAATTATATATTAAATAAATTATAC
>NC_029787.2:128788194-128792474 GCF_000816755.2 Arachis ipaensis
ATTTTTGACCCTTCTTCAAAAAATTTTTGAATCCGTCCTCTGAATAGAACTCTCTCATATATATATATATACTGGTAACCCCAAAAAAATTAAATCGATATTATAATACCAAATAAAGATAATAACAAATAATCAAAAGGCTAGGCACATAATTTTCTCATGTGAGCTTTTATTGGAAATTTTAACGTTTGTCGTCCTGTAAGATTCGAAATTGAATGGTAATAAAACACGAATTTAGAAACTTTTAGAGAAAATAATTAAAAAACAAGATTCAATAGGAAAATTACAAATTTCATTCCCATATGCATGATGATGAAAAAGAGGTTAGAGATGAGAATTTATGTGTGCTCTCATAGAAGTGAGAGAGAATTAAACGAGAGAAGCTTGTGAAGAGAAAATGATTTCAGTAAAATGGTGAATATTTCAAACAAGCTAACCACTTGTAACCAGTCTAATAGAATGCAGCTAACTAACATTAACTATCTCTAAGAGAATTGCAACTAACTAATAATCACCTAACTAATAAAGTTAAGACTCACACTTTGGTAAACTTTAATTTAACTAAGGGTAAAATATATTTTTTGTCCCTAAAGTTTGATAAAAATTTTAAAAATACCCATAAATTTTATTTTGTTTCAATTTTGTATCAAAAATTTTCGATTTGCATCAAATATACAATCGACAGCTAAATTTTTAAAAAATTTAAGATCAATCTAATAATAATGCATGAAAATTATGCTTGATTTGCTTGAGGGTTGTTCTTATGAAATTTGCTGTTTAATTGGTCTTAAATTTAATTCCTTGAATAGATTATATGGCTACTGTGCCTCACATGTTGCAAGTGTCGATGCCATGTGCTCAGTCTCTGTGAAAGACTTCACCACAGTCATTTGTTTTTGCTTTTCCATGATATCAATGTAGTAGCCTAAAACTAATCTTCTTGAGTCATGACATGAAGCTCAATCGGAGTTTGAAAAACCTACAACATTTTGATCTGAGGTGAAAGAGAAAAATAGTCCTGTAGTTGGACAACTTTTTAGGTACTTTAGAAATTTTCAAAGCTGCTGCCGATGATTAAGATATCGGCTTAGTTTGTCCATTGTGAAACAAATATCTCTTCTTGTGTTGGTCAAATACAGCAATCTTTCTATGAGCTTTCTGTATTCATAATAGTCTTCAAAAGGATCTCCATTTCTTTTCAGAGCTTCGAGGTATACTCCATTGGAGCTGAGCTAGCCTTGCATTCGGTTAGGTCATGAACATCAAGCATGCATGTGATCTACTTTCTTTGATAGACTGCGATTCCTTTTCTTTTTTTTTTTTATCGAAGATAGGGAGACTTTGAGTATGAGAAGACTACGCCATTTGAGCTATAACTTGTAGGAGACTGCAATTTTTTTGCTTGATCGTGCAAATAATTCTTTTATTAAAATAACATACTTATGTATTATAAAATTTAATCAATATTAATTTTTTTTGAAAAAAATTGTATGATTAAAATTTAAAATTTTAGAAACTATTTATAATTATTTGTATTAAATATATGAAAAAAAGAGAAATTAGTATATTCAGAGGCTAATTTTTTTTATATTGTATTGTTAAGAGTAATTTACGTTAATATTATGATATTTTTATGTAATACATTGATACTAAATATTTAGATTTTAGAGTAAAAAAATCATGAATAACAAATTCAAATAAAACAAAACATTGTTTAAAAATTGTAAATAACGATTTTTTTTCTAATTTTGATGAAAACCAAATAAATAAATTATTACCAACAATTTGTAAACAAAAAATTTTGAATATTATAAAAATCTCGGTCACGATTTATTAGTGGCAACAATAATAATAATGATAATAATAATAATGATGATAATAATAATAATAGAACTTTTTCACGGTGCTATTGCCTAAGGGTGTGTGTGGTTCAAGTATTACTTTGTTATAAAGATTCTATTTTCATGGGAATCAAATATACCAAAGTGGGAATTGAAATGATGAAATTTTTAATTCCCTAAAATAAAACTTGCTTGAAAATAGTTTTTCAAACTTTGAACTAAATATAGACATATGATATTTTCATCTTAAAATTTTTAAGAATTATTCTCGAACCACACACACCATTACATTAATAATAGTAAAATTCGTGGATTTCTGTAAATTTAGGGAAGAATCAATTAAAAGTTATAAAATAAAAAGGGACAAAATAAAAATTGAATTATGATTAGATTCTTACCTAGCGATGTTTTTTTGATGCAATCGCCATTGATGTTACGGCACACAAAGAGATCATTTTTCTACCGTTTTGTTTTGCGACGACAAGGTGAAAGGTCTCCAATTTTTTATCGTCATTTTCTATTTCTGTTGTAGTATTAATGTTTATGGTATTTTTCAAAAATACATCTAATGTTTAATTGTATTAAATTTTGTCCCTAATATTTTTAGTTTATATCAAAATTATCTTTAAATGTTAATTCTATCTAAAATATCGAGAACAAAATTAAAAATATTTAAGGTCTAATTTGATACATTTGTAATAATAATATGATAGATTATTATAAACAAACAAATAATATCGCGATAAGTAATATCAAACTAACACATAATAAATAATATTGCCAGACATGATATAATCGTTCACGTCTCACTAATCAATCTATTATCATATTATTATACGTTATCAAATTATAATGGGACACATTACTAATAATTTATAACAGAAAAACGAATAAAGAATCAACGTGTATATAGTCAATTTCAATTATATTTTTTTATACCATTTAAATCTTAAACGACTCTGATGCATGAAAGTTAATTAATCGCATGAATTACTTTAAAGTTTTATTTTCGTGTAAGTTGTGTAATAAAGAGAAAAAAAAGAAAAAGAAAGAAAAGGAGTGAATAGTGGATTTGTGGTCCATAGATATACCCTAACAAAATAAGACGGAAACAACTAAATGCGGGATGAACTGACACGTTGTATTGTCATATATTTTTTGAGAAAATTTGAAGGTTAGCAGATTTTGTAGTTTTTAGCCATCAATTAATTATTAATAATATTTTTAATAATATAAAATTATATTTAATGATGTAAAATTATTTATTTTTTTTTATTGGTTAAATAGTGATCAAATCTTAATAAAAGTGCGAACCTATAAACTTTCTCAATATAAAATATAAACAACGTAAAACCTGATATATCTGATAAAATAAAGAATTAGACATTGAGTTAATATTTTTTGATGCAGAAACTTATTTAATATTAAAATTTGTTGAAATTTAAATTGTCTAATTAAAAATTCATTCGGGATATTTTTATTTTTAAAAAAATCAATATTTTTTATTTTATAAACCATTTTGAACAATGAAAAAATTTAGGGGTCAGCAACTTTGTTAAATTCTGACCAGCATGTAATCAATAAAGAAGAGTGAGCCATTAAATAAAATTTCACGTCAATCTCACACTGTTAAAATCATCAGTGATGACTATTTGATATCTACACATCACAAAAGTTAATGACCCTCTAGCATTCCTCTTGAACAATAACATTTAACAAAAATCAATAAATAAATAAAGATTAAAGAAGGGAAAAGCTAGGAGAAAGGCTTGTGCAGCGTGCAGTGTATAAAACGGGTAAGGGAGAGGAGAGTAGAGAGGAGAGAAGAGAGGAGGCCCGTTTGTAAATGTGTATTGTGAGGTTGTGAGAGATATCATATCATATGCAGCAAAGAGGGAGAACTAATAACCGAAGATCAAGGAGCTTCACAAGGTCTCGTCTTGCCATAGAGGGTTCTTAAGTTATTAGATCTTCGCACACATACACAATTCACCCAACCTATTTCATTCTTCTTCTCCCCTTCAATTCCATTTCCATTCTGTGTCTGCCGGCCATGGCTTCAGGTCCAACCGCATTTCTTCTCATTCACTCTCCTTCTACTTAATAATATTCCATGAACATGAATCAATTGCGTTTCATTTGCATCTGCCATTGCAGGTATGGACGAGCGTGAAGTTCAGAAAACCTACTGGATCGAGCATTCGGCTGATCTATCGGTGGAGGCCATGATGCTCGATTCCAATGCTTCCGATCTCGACAAGGAGGAGAGACCTGAGGTACATTAACCTCCATTGGATTCACTGGCTCGTTCTATCAATGGTTTCTTGCGCTCACTTAATTGAATCTTTGATTGAATTTCCTAATAATATAAATATTAAAACATTTCAGATATGTTCTCTCCTCAACTTCATTTCCTAATATCACATTATTGTATGACTA
>NC_029787.2:128792539-128798428 GCF_000816755.2 Arachis ipaensis
CAGTTTTCCTATATTTAAATAAATTTGTAAAAATAATATTTAAAATACTGTAAATCTGATTTCAGTTGTGTATCAACTTTTGTTTTAGAAGTTAAACTAGTAAGCACAATTAGGTTTTAGCTTTGAGCTGTAATTGAAACAAACCAGAGAAGGTGACACATTATGCCAAGAATCAAGATCCTTTTAAGAAAACATAAATCACTTTATTTTGAAATCAATTCTGATAGAATTTAATTTTATACAGAATCAAGTCAACACCCACCGACACATGCATGCTACTGCATTTAGCTTAAAACTTTGTTGGATATTCATAACAGTTAGCAAAAGCAAATCGCTAATTTCTATTTAAATATTTTCCAGTATCCCACTATCACATATCTTTCTCCCCCACCTTT
Source organism: Arachis ipaensis (assembly GCF_000816755.2). NCBI lineage: Eukaryota > Viridiplantae > Streptophyta > Magnoliopsida > Fabales > Fabaceae > Arachis > Arachis ipaensis. The sequence continues at coordinate 128,792,935 of NC_029787.2, forward strand.
TATCATTTTCATTTTTTCTGTTTTCTTTTGGTAGTCAACGTCTGTGCCTTTCAACTCATCTATTTTTGTTAACATAGGTACTGTCCCTGCTACCAGCTTATGAAGGAAAGTCAGTTATAGAGCTTGGAGCAGGTATTGGAAGATTTACTGGTGAATTGGCTGAGAAAGCTGGCCAGTTGCTTGCTCTGGACTTTATTGAGAGTGCAATAAAGAAGGTAAGCGTGGTCTTTTTGATACTCTGGAAATTGATGGTTTATACTTAGATCAGGGCAACAAATTTTGTTAATTCTACCCATTGTCAGGTAACCTGAATTAGTTATCTCCCATAATTTTTGTAGAATGAAAGCATTAATGGACACCACAAGAATGTCAAGTTCATGTGTGCTGATGTCACATCTCCAGACTTGCATTTCTCTGAAGGATCAGTTGATGTGATATTCTCAAATTGGTTGCTTATGTACCTTTCAGACAATGAGGTCAGCTTTCTTATTATTGAAGTACATGAGTTTTGTGATTTTGTTTTCCAGTTAGGCTCGTCAAAATAAACAGGATGTACCAGCTTGAAGTAGTGGTACATGGTTCCAAATTAATTACAAGGAGTTTGTAAATTTCCAATATCAATTTCAGTTGTGAAATTAAACTGAACGTCAATGTTAATGGCTTTTATTAATTCATCTGTTCTATTTCTGGCCTCCTCATTTTGCTATTTTTTACAAATGAATTTTTTCCTTTATCTGTCTCCTATAGGTGCACCTGGCTTCATACCATTACCTGATGCTTATTTTTCCTTCAATTTCATTTTAGGTTGAGTGCTTAGCAGCGAGGATGATAAAATGGTTAAAAGATGATGGATGTATATTTTTCAGAGAATCTTGTTTCCACCAATCTGGAGATTCAAAGAGAAAATACAACCCTACTCACTACAGGGAGCCCAGATATTACACAAAGGTTTGTTGTTTGAAGTGCACAACCCAACTCCCTAATTTTTTTCTTTCTGCAAATTGAGATGATATGTTGAGTATGCATTGATGAAGAAGGGCAGAGTAAATGCGCGTTGTCCCATATCTGCTTAATTAGTTGACTTCGAAATCAGTCGGATGAAGAAATTGTCTTCATAGATGCAATTCCCTAATCCTTATTGCAAGCAAAAATGTCTTCAACTTGTTATACCGCATCTTCTTGATGTTCTGTTTAGAATACTGGGAAACTGATCACACATTCTTTTTATCTGTCTATATCTGTTTTACATGCAGGTATTTAAAGAATGCTGCATGAGTGATAATACTGGGAATTCCTTTGAACTTTCTCTTGTGGGATGTAAATGCATCGGAGCTTATGTTCGGAATAAGAAGAATCAAAACCAGGTAACAAGATTCATTTTCTATTTGTTTTTATGATTTAGTCATCATAAATTCAGCTTATCAAAATGATTGACAATATATATGCATAAATAATATCTCTGTTGCACAGATTTGCTGGATATGGCAGAAAGTTAGGTCACATGATGATAAGGGGTTCCAGCGATTCTTGGATAGAGTTGAGTATAGCAATGAAAGTATTTTGCGATATGAGCATGTGTATGGCAAAGGCTTTGTGAGTGTCGGAGGACTTGGTATGCTTTTACATTTTTACCTTGCTATCTCAGATATATTTAGTTTTCGTTAAAATTGAAGAATGATCTTCCTTGGTGTCAAAAAACATCTTATTCTTTGCAAGAATAAGCTTCCCTTACCGTTACTTGGCTGTGGTTGTTGAAAGGTTTCATGTGCACTTACTAAACTAGCATCAAATCATTATATTGCTCATGCAAAAGCTGAAATACATTACTGGTTGACTTGTCATTTAAGTTATTGTTCCATGACTACAAGTTCTAATCTGTTTTGTCACCTCTTTTGCCTTTAGGAACACAATGTAGATTGATTTTGGATTTATAGGAGAATGATTGTGTGCACAAGAAAGAGATTTACCAGTGACAATAAATAAAAGTGAAATCTAGTATTTCTAATCTTTTTATTTTGAATATTGGATCTTCTTTGACTTGTCACTTAATATCATTATAATTGACTTAGCTTCTTAATATATTACTGCCTTTGTCCAATATTAACTGTCCTTAGCAAAACTTTTTGTCCTAAATTATTTAGAATTTGTGAATATCTATGAAGCATCAATTGATATTTTTCTAGCTTTACCCTTGTATTTATTAACTCAATTTAATATAGTATTCATACATTAATGAAAAAATGTAAAGGGTAATTTAGTCAAAATTAGCTGATCTTTTTCTACATTTGAGTCAATCTAATGATTTCTTAACCCTATTGTGAAAACCTTAACAGAAACTTACTAGTGGATGGGAGTAGTATATTCGACTTGGGGACATTTGGTTAGTGATGCTAAGAAAATTATCATTTTACAAAATGTAACAACTTGGAAGTCTTATAAACATGAATAACCAAAATTTGACGAAATCAACTTGTGGTGGTGAAGAGAGAAAGTACTCGGCTACTAGCCATTCTTAACTTGTTCCTTACTGAATTTCTTTGCACCAAAAAGCATTATCGTTAATATTATTTTTTCTATGAAGAACCTATTGTTTGGATTATGATTTTTTGTTTGACGGTTCTTTACTTTCACATCGTTTATTTTATTTCTCCATGTGTTTGTGTTTCTTGCTTGGCCAGAAACTACAAAGGAACTTGTGGCAAAGTTGGGACTAAAGCCTGGACAGAAAGTTCTGGATGTTGGTTGTGGTGTTGGTGGAAGTGACTTTTATATGGCTAAAAATTTTGATGTTGAGGTTGTTGGAATTGACTTCTCCATAAATATGATTTCTCTTGCTATTGAACGTGCTATTGGACTCAAATACCCCGTTGAATTCGAATGTGCCGATTGCACTAGAAAAACATATCCAGTGAACACATTTGATATAATCTACAGTCGTGATGCTCTGTTGCACATTAAAGTAAGGAACCAAACCTTATTTTTCCTTTTCAATTTGATTTATTTTTATTTTTATTATTATTATTTTTTAAATTAAGCTTCTTGTAAACTCACATGATAGTTGAAAATTGTTAAATAATAATTTAATTAAACATGTCAAATTATCTAACGATTTTTAAATATTAGCTTTATATGTGAGTCCTCTACCTTAACTCATTCGTTTGCCTTCTAAATTACTAAATATGTTCGTTTGTATTTTTTTTTTTTAAAAAGAAACAAAAATTAAAGAAAGTACTTTTATATGTATAGAAAATTGATTAAGAGTCTTAACTCATCTTTCTAATTTCTAAATAAAAAAAAGTTTTGAATAGTTTTATCTTTTTGATATTTAAAAACATAACATATTGAATGTTCACTTATTTATGTATTAGGAGGATAAAGTAGATTTCCTAGTCATTACTCATAATTTTAAGGGTGTTGGGACACAATTTTTAAAAAGTACTTTTTTTTTCAAAAAAAAAAAAGCAAAAAAAGATCTTTTATTTTAGCAATATGTTGCTTTTTTAAAATATAATTTTTTTAAAAAAAATTCATGGATTGCATATTAGAAAAATTACTTATATTTTCCATCCAAATATAACTTCTTTTGCTAATTAAAAAAGATTTTTTTAAAGATAAAAGAACAAGTACTTTTTTTCAAAAATAGACCTCTTGATTTTGAGAATATATGCTATGCCTTTTTTCCCCCTACAGTTCATTTAATTTTTATTTTTAATGCCTCTGATATCTGTTTTCTGCAATTTACTGTGGATTAATACAGGATAAACCAACACTATTTAAATCATTTCACAAGTGGCTGAAGCCGGGTGGTATACTTCTAATTACTGATTACTGCAAAAATGCTGAAAATCCATCAGTAGAATTCGCTGATTACATTAAAAGAGGCGGATATCATCTCCATGACATTAAAACGTATGAGCAGGTATGGTTGCGAGCGCTATTGCCAACATCATCAGTCTTGTTTTTGTCTATTTGTTTGACAAAACGTTATGTATTTAAAATCGTCAGATGCTCGAGAATGCTGGATTCGTTAATGTCATTGCTGAGGATCGAACTAATCTGGTTTGTTTGACCCCATAATTTACTTGGCATCGTGATTTTCTGGTTGCCGTAGTCCTCGAGTTGTATGACTATTAATTTTAATAATTGTCTGGTTCAGTTTGTGGAAACACTGCAGAAGGAGTTAAACGCCCTTGAGAAAAAGAAGAATGAATTCATTGATGACTTAAGCGAGGTGGGTTTCTCATTCTTTTTATTAATGATTTGAGTTTTGAGGTAGTTTGTGAAGCATCAGATATTATCAGGATTTTGACTTTTTTCAGGAAGACTACAATGAAACTGTTAAAAGGTGGAAGGGAAAACTGAACAGGGGTGAATCTGGAGAGCAGAAGTGGGGCTTCTTCATGGCGAAGAAAGAGTGATGTGATGCATTTTTATTTTTCCTAATGCCTTCTATATTGCGTACCGTATCAACACGGTTTTCCGGATAATAGTTTGAATAATTATTAGTTATTTGTATAACTGGACAAAAATTATGTATTATGCTGTTAAGACTTAAGAACAAACATAGAGAGTCTGCTCATGGAGTTGAATATTACGTTTACTTACGGCTTCCATGGCAAAGTAGTATGCAACTTTCTAGTTGTGCGTTTTATTAAGAAGTTTTGGTCATGTTTGACAAATTTTAATACATTTGTGTTATGAAGGAGAGGGATGATTTTAAATTACTCTTTCCTTGTCCCTTATAATGAGTGACGAGAGACATTTAAATACTTCCCAAACATTATTTAAATCTAACCATGCCACTTGTACCATTCTCTTCGATGCAACTCTTTGAAACCATTCATGTCTGACTCGTATTTAAATAAATATTTAATTACTTTGTTAGTCCTTAGACCATTTCTAAGAAACTCATTCCAATTTCTATTTATGGCCTACTTGTCATAAAAAATAAATTTATATCAGCTTTATAAATAGTAAAACAAAGCATCTCTCTCTTCTCCATTAGGAGGAACTAACTTTAGTCTCTATTGTGATCCTACTTAATTAATTAATTAAAATACTTAAAATTAATGTAGTTACTATTTTTTTTCAATAATATTATTTAAATTTATAAATTCAAAAATAATTTACTATTAAAAGATATTAATATTCAAAAAAAAATTTATAACAACTAATTTTACAACAGTTACTTTTATAAACAATAATAACATAATAATATTGACTAATTTAAAAAGTTATATCACAAACGAATAAAATATATTACATCACAACGACTAATTTTATAATGTGGTTATCATTTTAAATTTTATAAATAAAAATAAGCAACCCAACTAAAAATTATTTTGTAAAGTGTAAAAATATTAATTTATTTTTTATGTAAATAAAAATAATTAATTATAATTTAATATAATAATATACATAATATTTAATAATAATTTAATATAATTATTTATATTAATTATGATTTAAATAATTAATATAAATTATTGATTAA
>NC_029787.2:128798898-128805160 GCF_000816755.2 Arachis ipaensis
TTTTAAAATTACTTAATATAAAAAAAATAATTAAAATAAATTATTAATTAAATAAAAATTTAATTATTTAATCTAATTAATTATTATTTAAATTATTAATATAAATTATTAATTAATTAAAATTTTATATAATTATTTATTTTTATAATAACTTGCTAAATGACATTATTATTGGACAATATGAGTCCCCATTTAGAAAGACTCACTTTCCTCAAAAGTTGTGTAAGAATTCATTTCCTCATCTCTCCAACAATAAGTCTCAACTTCTTGTCCATTGGAGTTGCTCTTATAACTTCACTAAATTTTTAATTTTCTATATTTTTTTTATTGAATTCCTATACCATGTCAAATTTTGTAATTAAATTATTGTTGTAACAAAAATATTATAATTAATGGAATATTTCATTAAACAAAACAAATATGTCTAATACTTAACTAAATATTCTATATAATTTAAAAGAATATTTCGTTAATTTTAATATTTCTGTCATGATAAAAACTTAGTTACAAAATCAGATATAATATAAAAAATCTAATTAAAAATTTGGTGAAACTATAAAGACTGACAAAATAATTAAACCTTAAATAAAAGTGCTTCAAACCTAACAGATGTTCTTAGAAGGGAAAAAGAAATATTGAATCATTAGTTTCCAACTTTAAAGTTTAAACACTACCTAAATAAGAATCATACGAACCCAACAGAATAGAGACAACGAATGGTTACAGCCATAAGCGTACTATGTTTTGAACGTTAAATATGCAATGGATTTATTTGATTACTATTGTGGAGAACTACTGATACCGCGGAACATCAATTACCAAACGGGATCCACGCTCTGAAGTGTAAACTTCTGGCTCAAATCACATACAGAAATAACCTCATGAACACAAACATCTTTCAACCTTTGTTTATCCATTTTACTTATCTTTGGGGGGCCGGAAGTCACAGGTGTCACTTGCAAGTTGCAACTTTTAGACCAAGAAAAAATGAAGTCTGAATAGGTTATATCCTGATTTGTGAAATTACAGTGTAAAGGAAAATCATCAAAGTAATTCTATACGGGAGCTCTGACAATTCCCTCACAAAAGCAATGATGAATATCTACAAATTCACTTCTTATTTCCGCAATATAAGTTCCCTATGGTACAAATTTCCCTAAAGCTAGTTAGTTCCTCCCACCTAAGAGGAAGGAGAACCTGGCACCCTCTAAGAGATATATTGAACATGAAATCAAGGCCAACAAAATCACTCTTATACCTGATTCAGGCTAGTAGCGCCATGAACTAATTTGGTGCTGGCACTCTGATGTCATTAGGGTGATTTTGCTGTGCCACCTCTCCAGCCAAAACAGCACCCTGCCGTCGTTGCCTCTCCCGGAGATATAGCACAGTTAAGAGGCATGCAAAAAGGGTAAGAATTGTAGCATTTCCCTCCTCCAAAAGTACATTCTCCACCCATGCCTCTAATTTGGGATAGACTTCTGGCAAAGAATCTATCAGATGGACCTAATAAAAACAATAAGAACACAGCAATTAGGATCTAGAAAAGTGACAAATCCAAAATGTTATTCGGGGAAGCAAATTGAAAGTAAGAGCAAGGCTACAAAATGACAGACAATAGAGCAAGATATCAAGGACAGACAAAGTACGAAGTAACAAGTGCCCACTGTTGTGTATTTCCTTTAGGGCAAAAGATTGTTGTTGCTGCACCTCAACACAATAAAGTTTTAAGAATCTTATTATTGGCAGCAACAATTTAAAAATATATTTACCCCAAGAATACAAAGTTATTGTCCATCATATGAAGGAAAATATAGTGACATGCGCATATATAGCACCAATATAATGTAGTAGCTCATAAAACGACAACAAAAAATAAATCTTGATTGACAAGGTGGTGTCGAGTACGTGGATCAGTTGATGCCACAGTATTCTATCACAAGATCATATTCATATTTAAACCATTAGGATAAAATCTCTTTTAATAATTTAACCATCTTTTAGGTCCTAGGGTCTGTTTGGGTAAATAGCTTAGAAATTCATGTAAAAGTAACATTGAAAAGTAACTTATGAATGAGTTATTTTGTATTTGATGTGTATTCATGGAAGTTTTTCTTGAGAAGCTAGATATTTAATTTCTCAAAAACCACTACAAATGACTTTTTGAGAAGTTATAAGATGTCTAGCCAAACAAGACATAAAGCTTTAAGGTAGCGTTTGGTTGATGTCCATGTCTCAGTGACACATGTCTGCTGTTTGGTTTGGTGAGACACAGATTTTCAAGGACATGGGAGGACACGGAGACACCAAATTTGTGTACCTCCAATTTGGTGAGACACTGAGACACAATTTGTGAGACGCTAATTTTTTACTCTTTTACCCTTATTCAATTTTTAAATTTTCAAAATTTGGCCTCCTATCTCCCCAAACCCTTTTTGAATGAAGGGTAATTCAGTCTTTTCCAAATATTTGTGTGTCTTGTTCATTATTTTTGCCAAAACATAATACATAGACACAAATATTTTATGTCTATGTCTTTAATGTTTGTGTCTTTGTGTCTATGTCTCATCCTATACATCAACCAAACGGAGACGTAACTTTAAAGCATAACTTTTGTCTTCTAAAAGTTGAAATAAGTCATAAGGATTGTTATTCAAATGGGGCCGTAATCTTCACGTTGCTCTAAGGCTACTCTCCATCTAATCTACTCACCTCTCTCCACATGAGAACCTCTATATCACTTTCCACACATGTCCAAACCATTTAGTATTTTACCCTCTTTATGATAGGCACTATTTGAACTCTCTCTAATGCATCTGCAACTAATCTTATCCCTTCTCATGAGTCCACAGTCTACATAATGAACACAACATTGTCCTCTCCACAACATTTAGCTTATTCCCTGTTGACTTTTTAACCACCCAAAATGAAAAGAAAACCGTCCATATATATCTACGCTTTTGACAGAATATATTGATTGGCAATGAACCATGCTGTATTTCAGAAGATAAACCAAATAAACTCACCAAGAAACCGTCAGCATAGTTCTTACGAACCCACAAACTTGTAAGAGCTAGTGTGACCGGCAACTTTGCTGCAGGATCATGCTCTAGAGCTTCATCATAGTATCGCTTGGCTAGATGAAGGTCAAATGGAAGTCCTTGCCCATGCTCATACATGTATCCAAGATTGAACATGGCTTGTGCATTTGATTGTGACTTGGCATGCATGTAAGCCTCAGCAGCTCGCTCATAATCCCTGGCAGTACCCTGAGTAACAGAAGGAACAAACAAAACATAAGATAAAGTGGAGAGAAGTTGTAGCGAAAGAGCACCATATCATAAGTTGAATATTCAAAACACTGCATGCAGATGTCGAATTCATACAAAAACACATACCCGACCATAGTAATATGCATCTCCAATGAGTAAAGCAGCATGTTCATTACCCTGCTCAGAAGCTTGCCACCACAGAGAATGTGCACGCTGATGCCTTTCTGCATCAGTGCAAAATCCAGATTCCCCCAAGCACATGCTACGCTCACCATATTTGTCAAGAATCCATGCAGCATTACTTTGTGCCACCTCATAGCCCAACTCAGCCATTCTTGAATACAACAAGAATGCCTTGCCAACATCACCTTTTAAGTATGATTCCAGTGCCCATCTAGACAAAGAACTCCATGGACCCCGCTCTGCAACCAGTTTGTACAGAGCAGTAGCCTAAGACCCAAAAAAAAAAGATTTAGCAGGAAACTTATTGGAAGAGATCTTTTATGGCAACTGTTAAGGAATGAAAATATATCAACTCATAAATTTAATCTTGGCTCGTATCCAGGAATTCTACTTCCTCTAGCCCCTAATAACTATGGAGGCAGTGTTCTTATGAATTATACATATAATCTCATGTGATCAGTAAAAACTTCATACATGCAAAACCATTAGGTTTTCATAGTATAGTGTTCTTACATACATGATCAATATATAATTATACTGACAGTCGTTACTTTTCCACTAAATATATGTATCTCTCTCTTACATCCTCCAAAATATAGTATGTTGAAAAGAGCTGATTTCAGGAAGTACACAGCAAATACCAAGTGGCACTTGCATGATAAAAAGAAGAGAGAAAACCTTACCAAGGGTATGTTCTTCTTGAATCCAACACCAATATGGAAAATCTTCGCCAGCTGGTAGAATGCCTTTGGTTGACCATGGTTAGCAGCCACTATAAAGAACTTACATGCTAGTTTCACGTCTCTTTTCACTCCAATTCCTTTGAGATACATGACACCCAAGTTATAGTGCCCTCCAACCTCGTCATTATCAGCAGCCTTTTCAAAGTACTCTTTTGCCTATAATTGCACAGGAGAGAATATACAGGTGAATTCCAATGATAATGATATTGAGTACACAAACATGCACTGTGTTATTGCAAGTGTTAGCCCTCAATCTGCCACCTTACCCCTCCCAAAACGATTTTGATTTGCAACACTATCCAACGGCATGCCTTTATCATTCTGAATCTATCTGTTATTACTTATTAGTTCAAGATGATACTATATTAGGTGAACAAAGTGGATTAATAAGTTGTTCACAATCAATCAAAGCCAAGGAAAAGTGCAGTTACGGGCACACATTTCTGTGAATTACTGTATAAAAAAATGCTGATTGCTAAATATGCAAGTAGCTGCTATGGAGGAGGGAGAGAAAGAGGAGGAAGGACTGTCAGTGAAACAATCAGACAAGCAAAGTAGAGGAAGATGAAGACAGACATCTTACTTTAGTGTAATTCTTCTTGTCGACTCCATACCCCTTGACATACAAATAACCCATCCCGTTATAAGCAGAATATAGCTGTTGTTTGGATGCAAGGGTAAGCCATTCAAGGGCCTTTGTGTAGTTCCTCTCCACACCAGCGCCCCTAGCATATATCTCCCCAAGAAGTTCCATGGACCTGGGTTCTCCCTTCTCAACGGCCTTCAAGAACCAGGAGAGTGCCTTGGAATGGTCGCGGCGCAATCCCCGGAGGCCAAAGTAGTAAAAGAGGCCAACTTTGTACATGGCTCCTGCATTCCCCTTCTGGGCCTGGTACTCCAGAATCTGGAAGTCCTCATCCTCCTCCCCTTTTGATTTTCTGAGAGCTTCCTTATTCTCCTCGGCCCCGTTGTGAAGCCTAATAGGTTCAATTACCGGGGAGTCTTTTGAAATCAAGAAACTATTCACAGCTACTTCAGCTAGCTCAGCATAAATCTTCACAGCTTTCTCAAACATCTGCACCCAAATTAGTCAATCAATCAACACGCTAAATTCAATTCAATTCAACTGCAGGATGAAGAGATCTAAATCTATTCTATTGCATTTGCACATGACAACATAACGATCGGAAAAGAAGTAATCAAAATAAGCAACGAATTGAAAAGGAAAGGGCCTCACATCTTGGCGAGTGTAGATATAGGCCAAGGCCATCTTGGACTGCATGTTGCCACCATCGGAGGCAAAGTGATGGTACAGGAACGCCTTTGATTTGCTCCTCTCTCGAAGGAGACCCATTCCGGACAAAAACCCTAGCACCGACTGCGCCCCCGGGTACCCGGACTCCGCTGCAGCCTCGATCTCAGCGGCGCCCTCCTCGCTGAGCCTGACGTCGGCAGAGGTGGCGGCGGACATGATCTTGGAGATGCCGGAGTAGTAGAGGGCCTCGGAGTCGGAGGGAGGGTTGGGAGAGAGGGGAAAATCAGGCTCGAAGATGGGGCGCCATGAATCGGGGTCAAGCTCGTGCTCGGACTTGTGGGGGTCGGAGTCGCCGAAGTCATCCCAGTCGGCGGAGGATTCGGGATCCGCGGCGGCGGATGAGTCGTCGGCAGGGGCATCCTTGAAGTCCTCCTGAGATAGGACGAGGACGAAGGGGCGCGCCCTCAGAGTGATTGGGAACACACACAAGATCCCTATCACCACACACACGCACAATAACACGCTCCTTGATCGCCCACGCATCATTTCTTCTTTTCTTCCAAGCTACCAACCAACACAACACACAAAACAGTTATTGATGGAATGTGAAAGTGCCCGCTGCCGCTGCTGTAACACCCACAGTCATATCATCTACTGTTACTATCGATTATGAATGAATTGTTCAGATAAATGTTGCGGCATGGCAAGATGCTGTTGCCACCGCGGCAGGGGCATTACTGGAATCTTCTTGCATTCTCTGCTATTCCGACCACTAATATCCTGCCAACTCAGCACCCTTCCCTCTTATG
>NC_029787.2:128805380-128811103 GCF_000816755.2 Arachis ipaensis
TGAGTCATCCCCTTCTTGTTTTGGGTCAACCACCGTCCTAGCTTGTGAGTAAACGGGGCCTAAGCCCACTACATGGGCCTTTATTATGTTTTGAGCTAGTATTGGGCTTTGTTAATTTTATTATTGGGTCTTGAATTAGAACCTGCTCACGACCAAAAACAAGTAGAACCAACTCTTTTTGTTCTTGCAATTACTTATTAATTATTTCGATTTTGCTAAGTAGTAGAGCCATAAATCCCCTTATAAGCATATTAGTGCTACTTGAAATTGATTAATTGATAGAAAAGCTTTCCAATTCTTTCAAAGCCAAGATGGGGATATCTTGTTACTCAAGATGGTTTTGGGTTTATTGATTCATTGGTGCTCAAAATAAGATATATCATGTATTGGAATTGGTGGGTTGACTTTCGTTTGATTATGAGAGATGCAAACAGTGGCAGATACTATGGTAAGGATGGCGATAAAGTTCCTTATTTTATTTGTTTTGTTTTTCTTTGTTTAATTTATTTCTTTTTTTTTGGTGACTTTGTTTAATTTATTTCGGTCACAAAAAAAAACCAAGGAATTGGCAAAATATAAAGTGAATGATTAATCATTTTTAAATTAAAAGAATAGAGTTCACAACTTCAGATATATAATATTATAATATGATGGTGGGTTAATCATTCTTAAGTTAATTATTTTATTATTTTACCAATTTTTTTGTTTCAGAGGATTTAAATTCAAATTAAAAGGGGAGTTAGTTAATAAACAAGAGTGGAGGAGATTGTAAAGGGTGTGGTCTTGGTGTTGGTGGGGCAGGAAGTTGAACATTATTATGATCATATTCATGGGAAGACGGAACACCCATGACCGAACCCATGGCCTTGAATCCATGAATGTGATGGGTAGCAATTAGCAACGACACGCGCGCGCGAGAGAGAAATCCTCTTTAATTTGATCTCTTTCTCTTTCCCCCTTTCCATTTTCTTGGTAGCAGGTAGCCACAAGCTCGAAATAGCAAGCAAGTGAAGTAGAGTAGTGATGCTTAACCCCGGTGGTGATTTGGTGCCAGCACCATCTTCACCAACCAACTCTTCCGTTTCCTCCTCTGATCTTGACACCGAGGTATTCTTCTTATCACTTTCACTTCTTCAGAGATCAATTTCATTTGTCATTTAATAATAATTTGTGGGCTGTGAGTGTGACAGTCAACTGGATCATTCTTCCACGACAGAAGCACCTCACTGGGCACTCTCATGGGGGTCAGCTTCCCAACAATTGCCTTCAGAGCCCCCTCTCAGCCTAATTCCGCCGCCGCTTCTTTTGCCACTATCCCCATCAGGGATCCGGATCCCACCTCAAAGAAGACCAAGAAACCACAAGCACGGTGGTGGCGCTTCTGCAGAGACGGTTTCGCCAAGCCGGCATCGCTCGCTGACTTCCTCGAGGTCGAACGCCGCATCGGGGACGGCGCCTTCTACGGCACAACGGCCGAGTTGGAGAGCATGGTCATTAATTCGCATACCAGCCATGGGCGACGGTTATTTGCCGACGGCAGGGTCCTTCCGCCGCCGGTCGTGGACGACGCAGCATCCACGGCTGGGACTCTTTGTAGCAGATTCCCCGTCTTGCTCACCGGGATCTGTAGCGGAGGTGCGGGATAAACCAACCAAGCCCCACAGCTTTTTTTTTTTTCCGCAAGCGAAAGGATGGGGTTTGGATGGATCATTTTTCTTAGGATTGTTTTGTAGTTTGTTTAATCAATGAGCTACTGTACTAGTACATTACTATGTTACGATTTGTGTATATGTGGCTGTGCTTTACCTGCATAAAGCAATAATGTTCGGCTTTTCCTTTTAGAACTTTTACTTTTCACTTTTGTTCAAATAATAATAATTTTTTTTTGAAAGCAAACAGCTCAACACAATAACAGTGGAGCAATCAAAGTTATCCACACTAAAAACAAACAAACTTAACAAAAAATATAACAAACCAAATTCGTCCCCATGTCATCTCCGGCATAGCTATCAATAACTAAAGGGATTTCCACCGCTCCACTCGTTAGCACTATTCGAGGACATGTTGACAATTTCTTCGACTCCTTTGCTTGTGTGTTGAAAAATCCGCCTATTCCTTTCCAACCATAGGTTCCAAACGATTGCGCAGAAGCACCTCAACCGGTGGTTACGCTCATCCATTCTCCTCGGTTCTTCTGTCAACTAAGAAAGTGCTCTTTCATCGATCCCGGATAAGACCATCGTCGGCCAAAGGCTGAAATCCAAGCACTCCACACCTGCCAAGCAAATACACATCCTAGGACACAAGTGATATACATCTTCCACATCGTTGTTACAAATAACACAAGTAACATTTTCTTGACTGATGATTCCAAACCGACTCAACCTGTCCTTTGTATTTACTATTCCTATAAGAGCAAACCATACAAACAGCTCTACTCTAGGCGGAACCAACCCCTTCCAAACAGTCCTGGTGAAGCTGTAGCTAGTTACCTCCTCTGGGATCAGTTCCTCATGCATCATATGCACAAATGAGTTAGTTGTAAAAATACCTCGCCTATTATATTTCCACACCACTCTGTCCTCTCTGTTTGGAACTAATGTCACAGGTCTCAAAACCTCATGCAGTGCACTCAGGAGTTCCAACTCTCATTGGAAGAGCTCTCTCCTCCATTGGAAGTTCCAAATCCACTCAAACCCATCCCAAAACCCACACTCCCCTATAACGGATCCACATTGGTTTGAAACAGAGAAAAGCCTCGGAAAACGATCCTTCAGAGATCCACCAAGTAACCATACATCCTCCCAAAATCGAGTCCGGCACCCATCACCAACCTCCATGGACAAGTTTGCGACGACCATCTTATCCCTTAAATGTTGATTCATGATTTGTAACTGGCAGATATCCTTCTATGGTCCCCCTCTAGTAGGCAGTTCTTGAGTCGACAGTGGCTCATTGGGATTCAGATTATGACAAGAACATACTACCTTTTTTCATAGTGGGCATTCTTCCTTTGCAAATTAGATAATATACTCCACTAAACATGTAAAAGAATCACTAGTTGAATTTTGGTTAGATAACAATGAAAAAAATTTACAAGGTGTTCCGGTTGTTGGTAATCAGCCGAGTTTATAGCGACTTCTAATATCGATTTGTTGCTTGATTGGAGAAAATGAGGAATTATACGTCCGTTTAAGTCAAACACTACGTATAGAAACATTTATAAAAAATATTTTGACGTAATAATCTTTCTCTATGTTATTTTAGTTCTTTATATAGAGTGAAAGTCTGTTGTGATATTTTTGAATTATGTTGAGATCTTTGACGAATTTCTACATAGCGCTATGTAAGTTATTTTTACTGAATCATGGTTGTTATTTGACTTGGGGCTTACATGCCCGAACTTATCATTTCTGTTGTCGAGGTATGATGAGCGTATCATAGCCCCAAGCTTGATCGTTCTTTAAGGAAGCACGTCGAGTTTTTGTCGCTTGTATATACTCGGCAATGTCTTTATGATGAGATGTTGAAGCCTCCAACACTTACTTAAGTGGACTAGTGAGCTAACCATTAGACCAACTCAACTTGATTTTTTAACATCCTTGTTGTTTTAGGCTTTGGTGGTTTTCTCCTCATCGTGCCGAGGTTGTTGTTTGTCTATTATCTGAGCCTCGCGAAACTCTTCAATTTCCATTTGTCCAGCAGCTTTCTCCCGGAACTCGGCTAGCGTCTTTAGCTTTGTTACTGCTATGGTCTCTCGAAATTTACCATGACGAAGGCCGTTTTTGATTGCGTGCAAGTGTACATCCGGGTTAAGGTCTGGGATCTCTATGGTTGCCTTAGCAAAGCGTGTCATATGATCTTTGAGACTTTCGTGCTGTCCTTGCTTGATGGTGCTAAGATAGTCTGATCTATGTACGTATATTTTGGACGCGACGAAATGACTAGTAAAGGCCTCCGCCAAGTCCTCAAAGTTTGAAATAGACCCTGCAGGTAACTTAGAAAACCAATATAAAGCAATATCATCTAAAAAAATTGGAAAAGAACGACAAAAAATAGGGTTATAAGCACTATTAAAAAACATCATCGCCTGAAAAATTAGTAATGTGGATGTGAGGGTCTCTGAGTCCTTCGTATGACTTGAGAGCGGTCGGCAGTGTAAAGTTTTTCGACATTTAAAATTGCATAATATGTTCTGAAAAATGATTGGATATTGTCTTTTTTTTAGGGACTATCTCATCCGGACGAACTTCCACCATGGGTTCATCGTTTGGGTTTGTGCTCTTGGGGTCGCCCTTGTCCTTCTTCCCATTTTGTTGCTGGGTTAGTAAGTCAGTTACTTTTTGAAGCTCCGTTTGGAGTTCTGCATTTTGTGTCAGCAGTTCGAACTGCGTCGGTTATAGAATTCTATTGTCAACAATTTTTGGAGTTTTTGCTTCAGAAAAAGAAATTTAATATGGGGTTAGTATAACTCGACTCCATGGTGAGTACCAAATATTTCGGTTGTTGATGATCAGCCGAGCTCATATCGACTCCTAATATCGATGAGTTGCTTGATTGGAGGAGTTATACGTCGACTTAAGTTGAACACCACGTATAAAAATATTTGCAAAAAATATTCCAACACTCAAATTATAAGCGGGTTTTAATAGTTAATAATATGATAAGAGGTAGAAAAAATAAGTAAAGAATAGATAATCTTTTTGTATGTTATTTTGGTTCTTCGTATAAAGTGAGAATCTATTGTGATATTTTTGAATTACGCCGAGATCCTTAATGAACTCTGTGCATATCATTATGTAAGTTACTTTTATTGAATGATAGTTGTTATTTGATTTGGAATTTATGTGTCTGAACTGATCATTTTTATTGTCGAAAGATGATGTCCGTATCACAAAGTATTTTCACATTAAATTGATAATTAAATTATTAAAAAATGTGATTAAATTAGCACGTAACGAATTTAGACTAAAAATAGGATTGGTTACTTTGAAAAAAAATATATAAAAATTTATATGCAAGTAATATTTACATAAAATTAATAATTGCCTGACTCAAGGTTAACCTGTAGAGTAATTGCCTGCTATTTGCTAGTAGGTTCCATTGTTTATCTGATGCAAGCCATTATGCATAAGGGTGAGCACGGATAGCGGGTACCTGATTATCCGTTGAACCCGAACCGAATTAATTAAATTAGTTATAGAATTAATGGGTAATCGGGTCTAACCCGAACTAAATCGATAATTTTTTTTAGTGATTGGTTCAGGTATTGATTTTGGGATGCAGAACCCGAACCAACCCGCAAACTCGATCATATATTAATTAAATAAAAAAAATAAAATATATATATGACTTTTTTATTAGACAAAAAATTTTCACTATTAATATGTTTGGATTTTAATGAGTTTATTTTTTAATGTATTTAATATTTAACATGTTTGAATTATTTCTATTGATGTTACATGTTTATTATACTTATTAAATTTTTAAGATAAAAATTTGATTTTTTTTATGAATTTCAAAGTCATCGGATATCGAATTATCCAAATCGAACCAATCCGTTCTTAATCGGTTTAGTTTGGTTCAAGTACATATACAAAAAAATATAAACCCAAACCAAACCAAACCAATTACATTTTGATAAGTTAGATTCTAATTTTACTATAAATTCGAACCAAACCAACTCATGCTCACCCCTAATACTACACAAGCACAAGCAAATA
>NC_029787.2:128811421-128813559 GCF_000816755.2 Arachis ipaensis
CATTCCAATAATGAAATGAATTAATTCTCGTCTTTCTAATTACATTAGCAGTCTTTGATCGCGAGTACAAACTAAAAACAGAGTGTAAATTTGTGTCAGGGAGCATATAGAAGAGGGCTAAATCTAAGGTGTGTGAAACTACAAAATACAAATAGAATGAGGAGGGCAGGAGAAGAATAAAAGAATCCAAGAAAAACGGAGACAAAATTAAAACATGTATGTATCTAAGCTCTTGATGGACTTTCGTTAATGGTCTCCAGTGCGGGCCTCCAAGATCTCAGCTTCGAGTACGTTTCATCAGTCTCAGCACCAGCATCAGCAAGTGATCGCAATTTCTCGGGCTGTGGAGGACACATGCATACAAAAAAGTGGCTAAATATCGTATTAGCAAAATTGTTGAGGGTTGGCCTGGATCGGGATGCCTTGTAATTGAAGGAGCTCAACTCGTCGTGGGTGAGGACGGAGTATAGGAGGTCCATTGGCAGAAGGAAGTAGAATTTTCGGCCCTGAAGCTCTTGGTGGGCTAGCAGGCCTTGGATGCGGTGCCCTACTTTCAGGTAACCGGAATCACACACAAAGTGCCCTGGGTATTCAACCATCAGCTCTCCTGCTCTCATTGCTTTTCTGTACGCCTCCACCCTCCCATCATCCACCAATAGCACCTTAAACACCTCTTTCTTCTTCCGATTGCATGAACTACCCCTATTTCCCATTTCCATACATACATAGATACACCTTCTTACAATAGTCTCCTCTATTTATATTCTTGCAAGCTGCCTACCTGCCTGCCTGTCGCACACACATAAGACTAGCTACTTCATTCTCTTTTTCTTCCTCGGCCTCCTTAGTTTATTGGGTATCTTTAATTTATTGCCATATTTTTATGTTACTTTTCTCTATCTTTAATAATACTCATGTTTGTCGCATTGGAGCAGATTGATATATAAATATATTCAAAACTAAAAATTTTTCCATCTGACAGCAGATATGAGGACAGAAAGTTGGTATGCGGCTTTAGGACTTTTAATAAGCTTTTTTTAATATAATCTTTTTGTGACTGTGCCTCTGCCCACCTGTGCAATTTAAGGATCATCTTCTTTTCTAATTTCAAGGTTAGTTTGAAAATGCCACAAATGAAGGAAATATATATGTCCAACCTGTCACTAATTTGGCCTATATGACTTTAATAATATTTGGGAATATGAATGCACATACATCTGCTATTTGCGGGTACCACCCTTCTGATTGGAGTGCACATGGAGAGGACTGGAGTATAGATAATCTCGCGACCTCACTTAGGACACCACCAAGCTAATGATTAGTTATGGTATCTAGCATTAATTAGCAATGCCTTTGATTTTGTAGCATTAACAAAATGGACCATGAACATCTACAATCTACATTTGATTGCAGGTCAAATCTTTGTTTGATATCGTGTCGCTATCATATGCTAGCTTGTAATATATATATATTCCCATTGATGCATGAATATTGAATAGACAGTCTTTCTTCATGCACTTGCACCTACTTAGGCCCTAGGGTCGACCTGTTAGTTGTCAATTTGTCATCATGTGCTCTGCTGTTAGTATTTCCAGATAATCATACTTTGGCATCTCATATATGTATAGGTTTCTTTTCATCTTTCACAAAATAATAGCAAATTATTACTACATTTGGATAAAGTATACATCAATAATTGATTATCAACCTAATCTATTATCCCCTTAATTATTGTTTTTAAGCAAAATCATATGATATTTCCAAAAACATAAACCAGTTTTTCTTTTAGCACCAACCAAGATATTGTCCTTATCAAAAGATTGTGGGTTTTGATTTCTAATACACAACGAGATGTCTGCCTTGATACTGCCTCTTTTTCTCTCTGATGAAAATTACTTATACAATAAAGTGTAGATCAGACATAAATAGGATAGGAAATAGATCTTAACTTGAGTGGTGTGTTTCGGTCAAAAATAAAGAAAATGTTACGAGGTGAATAATTTTATTGAAAAAATAAAATATAAATTAATATTAATTTAGGGATTTGATTTAATACATTATCAATGTTAAATAATTTTACATAAATATTTAATTATATAATATTATATTAATATAAATAACTACTTTTTACATCACTT
>NC_029787.2:128813704-128827393 GCF_000816755.2 Arachis ipaensis
TTATTTTTTATTTTTTAACAAAAATTTAAAAATAAAAAGTACTAAAAATAAAAAAAAAGAGACCAAATAAACCCTCGCTGAATTCTCCCATGAAAGGCAAGGTGTAGCTACTAGCCACACGTGTACAAGGGAAGGAGGTAGAGGAATTTGCAACGCGGTTGGACAAGCAACACATTACACCACACAAAACAGGGCTATCTAGCCTCATATCTCAAGTGCCATCTCATCTAAATATCAATTCTAATCTCATTTTGCACTATGACTCCACTCACTAACTTATCCTCCTTCGCCCGCTCGCTGTTTCAAATTCTTGCTTTTGTTCTATGATGGCCCCTTCTTCTCCTCCAATTGGAATTGGATACGGAATAGGATATGCAAATTTCACCCTTCCACTCCAAGGTTGCGCAATCCCCTCCTTTCTGAGTCTGCGTGCTTCTTCTTTGCCAACCCCTTCAAGCTTCAACACAGGGACAGGTCAGCCACCTCAATTAACTCCTATTCAGTACTCAACTATTTATTATTCCTTCTATTTCAGATCTGACCCTTGGGTTCTTTTTCTTCCGGAACAGTGGTTCCCCGTTCCACAACCCTAAATGCAAAGACGCTTGCATCATTCGAAGCAAAACGTAACAGATTCTCTATCCGTACAATTAAAAATAGTTCATCTTCAGACCCTGCTAGCACTCCCTCTCCCTCTCCTCAAGCACAGGCATGTATCACTATCACTCCATCATTTTTGTCAAATATGTACTATTTGAAGGAATCAAGGAAGTAAGTAATGATGTGTGCTCGCTTTAACTATATTTTTGGATGTTACAGAAGACACCATTTGGATATACAAGGAAAGATGTTCTCTTAATTGGACTCGGAGTTACTTTCCTTGGCATTGCCTTAAAAGCTGGATTAGAGGTACCTTGGTTTCAGTTATTGGATTATCCTTCCACTCTTGTTTTAACATACCATGAGATATGGATTTTCTATAGGCATTCATTTACGCATTGGGATTAACCTTGCAGTTGCAATTTTTTTGGCAGTTTGTTGGAGTTGATCCACTACAAGCAGGAAACGTAGTTCAACTGGTGCTGGTTCTGGGCCTCACAGTTGGATGGATCTCAACATATATCTTCAGAGTTTCAAACAAGGAAATGACATATGCTCAACAACTGCGTGACTATGAAAGCAAAGTGATGGAGGTAACATAATAATATTAACAAGGTTGCTTCTATTGTATAGAATTTAGCCTTAGCCAAGTGTGATCAATTTTGTTGGTCATGTGGCATTGCACACTAAATATTACTTTTATTTTAGTCAGAAATATTTTTCCATACAAACGTCTTAATTTGTAAACTTAGGATAAAATAGTCGGTGATCACATTGGTCCTCAACATAACATGCCTGGGAATACTGTTTCCCGAATTTTATTGAGTTATTGTATATTGGTTATTGTGTTGTGAACAGATTTATTAGTATCACTTAATTACTACCTTACTTTAGGAGATTAGTATATGGAATTTTTTACAAATTAATTTTGAATGTGCAGAAACGGTTAGAGTCCCTAACAGAAGCAGAGCTAGAGGCTCTGCTTGAGGAAATTGAGGAAGAGAAGAGACGCTAAGTTTGTGGGAAGCAGGTAACTTGTTTGTATATATAATAATCTAAGATCTTACCACTGTAACTGTAAATGAAACAGAATATTCCAGTCTATATGGTCCTAGTTGACTAAGTTCAGTTCAGAAAAAAAGATTAGACAACTTGTTAAAATCAATGTTCCTTGCCATTGAAGGAAAAACAGATGAAGCAGAGCAGAGCTCGAGATAGAGTCTATAAAAAAAATGGATTGTTACAACGAGGACTTCTCTTACTTTCTAACTCCTTTCATGCACAAACTCACCCCTCTCTCTCTATATCTATATATATATATATATTCTAGTGTTGCATTCACAATATCAGAATATCGAATATCTCAATTCTCAACTGATATCTAACTTGACTGACGTGCTAATCTTATCCCAAGCATTGGTTGTAGTAAGGTCATTGACATTTAGGATGCTTTTGGTGGAAAGGCTGAGATTGAGAAACATGGAATGGAAGATAAAAGCTGAAATTAAATTAAGTCTTTGTATTATGTTTGGTATAAAAGGTATATGACTAAGAATGTTATTGGGTTCAAAATAAATATGAATATGAAAATAAGAATATTTACTAAAATATTTAAGTATAAAAAAATGTTGATAAAATTTCAGTCCGTGTCTAAAAATTTTAGTTTTTTGTGTTTTTATTTTTTAAAAAGGAAAAGTCTAGGGACTAGCAACTTTATTAAATTATGGCTAGTATGTAACCAGCAAAAGAAAAGTGAGTAATCGTACACTACTGGATAAAATTTTTCACCATTAAAAATATTATTGATAGTTACTTGATAGCTACAAATCACAAAAGTTGCTAGCCTCTTAGTACTTCTCATTTAAAAATACTAAAAAAATCTAGTACTCCTCATTTAAAAATACTAAAAAAATTAAAATTGTGTGTTTTTTGAGACTGAAATTTTAGTTTTAACTTTTAGCTATCAAATATAACACTAAGTTTTAGTTGGTCTTTGAAAACAACTACTACCTTAAATATTTCTTAGGGTAAAGTACTAAATTGGTCCCTATGTTTGGGCGTAATTCTGTTTTAGTCTTTAAGGTTTAAAGTGTCCTATTTGAATCCAAAAGAGTTTCATTTAACATCAATTTAGTCTCACATTGAGGCCAAACTTAAATAATTAATGAAATGTCCTACATGACAACAGTACAAGAACAAAATCGATAATCTAGAAAATATGTACAAGTTCCAGAGGCACAAAATCAACCGTTGATGCATCAATACATTTATTTTATTTATATTATAAGAAAAATAATAAATAAATATATTAATGCATTAACGGTTGATTTTGTGCCTCTGAAGCTTGTACATGTTCTCTAGATTATCAATTTTGTTCTTGTACTGTTGTTATGTAGGACATTTCGTTAATTATTTAACTTTGACCTTATTGTGGGACTAAATTGATGCTAAATGAAACATTTTTGGATTCAAATATGACACTTTAAACCTTAAGGATCAAAACAGAATTACGTCCAAACATAGGAGACCAATTTAGTACTTTATCCTATTTCTTAACTACCTCGTTCAAAGTGAAGCTGTGCCTCCCATCGTCTCAGTATTTGTATATTTCTCTCTATCGTTGAGTGCACTTTTATTCCTCATCACAAGCGCTACTAAATTGAAATACCCAATTGTTATTTGACTGGAAACCAAAATGATTGGTTAGGCATGCAGCATGCATGTATGTACAAGAGCCATTCTGCCCATTCACGTGCTGGTGCAGCTTGCACTAGATTCATGAATCTCTTGTCCATTTTTTTCATTGCATTTGCATGTATACAGCAGAACCATTCACGCGCAGGTCTGAGCGTAGGGTGAACTTTAAACAAAGGAAGAAACAAAATTAGCAGAGAACGTTGCATAACAGATTTAGCCGTTCTATAACAAGATTAACAAAATTTATCAATGGTACATAATCATGATTTACTATTAAAATAGAAATTGATACATATTTAATAAATAAAAAGTTATGTTAATTATAAAAACTAAATACATTTATGAATTTAGTCTATCTTTCTTTAGCCTTCTTTCTCTTTTCTCAGTTAACACATTTATGAATGCCAATATCGTATTATCCGATTCGTATCAGTATACACAACGAAGATTCCAAGGGGGAAAAAAAAAGAATAGTGATTCAATAAAATTGATCAAGAATATAAGTAATTATAAAAGAATTACCAATTTTTTGTTTTGTCATTATATTCCAATTTGTTGTTAGAATATAGAAGAGAGTCACAATACCTGAGTAAGATGGCAAATTTTATTAGTGGAAAATAAATGTTCTAATAGAATTGATAAATAATAAATCTTAATTATATTTGAACATCGAAATTCTACACTTTAACACAGCCCTATATGAGATTCATTCATTTCCTCTATTAAGTATAAAAAAAATGAAAAGTCTAGGACCAGTAACTTTGTTAAATTTTGGTCAGCATGTAACTAGCAAAAAAAAGTATCATTGGATGAAATCTCACACCATTAAAATTATTATTGATAGTTATTTGATAGCTATAAATCACAAAAGTTGCTGGCCCTAACATTTCTCTAAAATAAATATACAAATAAAAAAGGAATTGGTTTAACACGTTGAAGCAACATTCTTAAAAGAGAGGCAGTACATAGATATTAGAGAGCTGGATTATGGAATGATCATAGTTACGGATAAGAGAAGATAGTAGAAAAGAGATATATTAAAATGACAATCATTTCAAGAAATTTGTTTTAACTTAAAATGATAAAAAGGATGGTATTACAGATCCTTTCCTGATAGATTTCCGTATACGATATAACTTCGCTTTGATATAATTTTTTTAATTTAATTTTTTAAAAATATTATTTATACATTAAAATTAATTATTAAAATTAATATTTAATATATTTATGTATAAATATATATAATTTAATTTATTTTTAATATAATATGTTGTGTTGTTTAGCAATTTGTTAAACCCTCAATCATTAGTTAATTAGAATTATAATTTTTTGAACCGATTTTATTACAACAAAAATAGAAAAAAAAAAAAGAGTCACCATCTCAATTCTCAAACGCTTCTCTTCATCCGTACCCATGGCCGTTTCTGTTTCGCCCATCCCTCCCAAACCACCTTTCTCTGGCTTTCTACTCTGAATTCGTTCGCTTCCTCGATATTCTCTCCTTCATTTTCTTTCTTCATCCTCTGGTTATTCTCAAGTAGAAGCTGTTCTTCTTCTGCTGCTGCTGCTGCTGCAGCAGTTGTAGGTACATAAATCATACATGATACGCCTTTCTCTCGTGTCTGTGTTGAGTTGACGCGGCGGTTCTTTTCATGAAGACGGCAGCTTGCTTTTGTCGGTAGAAACCCTAATTAGAGCGCGAAAGGGGGGAATCAGATGGCGATTGTGACGGGAGATCGGTACCTGGAGAAGTTGGTGAAGTTCGTGGAGGAGCACGCGGGGCCGCTGATCGAGGGGACGGTGGTACTGAAGCTGAACCCGGCGGGGTTGCACTACGTGCAGTCGAGGCTGGAGGCACTGCATGAGCTGGAGAGCATGCTGGCGGGGGCACCGGTGGACTACCTTAGGGCATACGTCTCGGACCTGGGGGATCACCGCGCCCTCGAGCAGCTGCGACGGATCCTCCGCCTGCTGACCTCCCTCAAGGTGGTCTCTGTGCTCCCTCCCCCCATCAGGGACCCCACTCCCTTGTCCTTCCTCCCCTTTGGCCGCTTGAAGGTTCTTGAGCTCAGGGGCTGCGACCTCTCCACCTCCGCCGCCAGAGCCTTGCTCGACCTCCGCCACACTCTCGAGAAGATCATTTGTCACAATTCCACCGATGCTCTCCGCCATGTCTTTGCTAGCAGGATCACTGAAATCAAGGACTCTCCCCAGTGGAACCGCCTCTCCTTTGTCTCCTGCGCTTGCAATGCCTTGGTTCTCATGGACGAGTCTCTGCAGCTTCTTCCTGCTGTTGAAACGCTTGACCTTAGCAGGAACAAGTTTGCCAAGGTAGACAATCTTCATAAGTGTGCCAAATTGAAACATTTGGACCTTGGCTTCAATCATCTCAGATCATTTGCTCCCTTCACCCAGGTACCTATATGGTTGATTATGCCAGCTGGTTGTGGTAACCAGTCACTTAGAAACACTTAAATGCTATAAAAGGAAACTATTTGCCGGAACAATTTTAATGTCCTTTGTTTTAATTGTGTGTTCGTCTTTTACGAGCTAGCTCTTGGACCCATATGCCAATTGTGTTGGATCATGCAGGTATCCTGTCATATTGTTAAACTAGTTTTGAGGAACAATGCTCTCACTACTTTGTCTGGGATTGAGAAGTTGAGGTCACTTGAAGCACTTGATGTTTCCTACAATATTATTTCGAAGTTTTCAGAGCTTGAGTTCCTTGCTGGCCTTCCAAATCTCCAAAGCTTGTGGTTGGAAGGAAATCCTTTATGCTGTGCTCGATGGTATAGAGCACAAGTTTTTAGCATCTTCGTCTGCGCAGAAAAGGTTTAAGTTAAATGTTATTTGCTTTTACACACTCACACATGCGGTGTATCTACTTGTGGCTTTGTAGAGTATACTCTTACTTGAGATGTTGATTGTCCTGTTGGCTTATTCTTGTTGTTTAATTGTATTTTTGTTTTTCTTTTCCCTGAGGTCATTTTCAGACATCATTTAATTCGTTCTTGCTTTCAGTTGTTTCCCCCCACCTTTCTAAACTTATATTTTTCTTCCTGTGCCAATCAGTTAAAATTAGATGACAAGGAAATGAGCACTGAAGATTTTTGGAAGAGACAAATAATTATTGCCAGTATGCATAAGCAACCTGCCAGCTTTGGGATTTATGTGCCTGCAAAGGATGAGTCTACAGTGGAAGCGGGCAATAATAGAAGGGTATGTAATAGGTGAAATTGGATGTGTATTTGTATAAATGATACCTGTTGCACGTTGGGTTTTTTGCTAACTTCTGAAATTGAACCTATTATTCTGAAAATTGAACTTCAGAATAGATGCTAATTTTATCTGGATTATTTTCTATTGCATTGTTGAAAAATCTGCCAATTTCATTTTTTATCTATTTGGAGATAAACATTGTGTTATTATGTTTTATTGTTTTCCCCCCAAGCAGAGGAAGGTCATTCGTCTAGCCAGTATTAAGAATGAAGAAGTGATGACTAGCTCATGTTCGGATGAGGAATCTGCATCATGTGTGAATGAAATTCTAAATAGAGAGGAGCCTGATTTATCTAATGATGAAGCTGAAGTGGTGGATTTGATAAACAAAGTTGAGCATATGAAGAAAGAGCGTTCTATTCTTTGGTTGCGAGAATTCAAAGAATGGATGGATATTGCTTGTGATAAATCGGTGGGAACTAGCAAAGAAGCCAGAACTGCTTTGCATCATCAGAAAAAACATTACTTCAGAGACAAGACGAATCAGGAGAAATCTGGGGAAGTCTCGAGATATGCATCAGACTCTGCCCTAGCATCAGGAGATGAAAGTAGCATGAATATTTTGGAATCAGATAATTCTTTTGTAGATATGTGTAGGCAGCAATACTTTGATTATAGAGGTTCACACTTTACTGCTAGTCTTTCTGATTTGGGAGGAGTGGATGTGGATCAACTTAAATCTTATTCACTTGCTGACACTGTTGCTGATCAAAGAGCCTATAGAATGGCCGAAAATGTCAACATATCACCATTGACCACTATTAATGGCGTATATGGGTCTCAGTCATCATCTGTATGCCCCTCATCTCCTCCCCATTTTCAAGAAGACCTTTTTCATCGTCGGCAACACATGGAGGAGGAAATTTTGCAGCTTTCCGCAGATTCCTTTTCAGTGGCATCTTCTGACAGTAACACGAGCGGTAGTGAAGTTGATCACAGTGAATTTGAGCCACCAGTTCCTGGGGATGATAATTTGTTAAGCAAAAATTATGTGAATGGGAATGTCAATGGTCATGTTCCCCAAAATCAACCCAAGGACATGTTTTACAACCCAAGCCAGGGAATTCCTCATGCAATAGAAAATGGCATTTCTTTATTTGGTTCTCTAAGTGATGAAAATTCTAAGCAATGTTCAATTAATTTTGCTGCTAGTAGTCACAATGATGCAAATACTTCTTTTGTGAGCGAAGATGCCGATTCATTGACAAGAAAAGTCAAGAAAAAGGTCAAGAAGCGATTTGTGTCAATTTTAGAAGAGAATACAGATGGCAGTGCGTCCCAAGAACAAGAGCAGATTAGTCAAGGACCTATATCGGGAAATTTGAAGAATGAACTGCACACTGATGATTCTTCTGAATTTTCCGTGCATAATTCCCGTGCCCAAGAGAATGATGATTTTATAGTTACATATTTCAATTCGAGTGTTGCTGATTCTGAAGCTAGTGAGATCTGTAGTCATTGCATGCGTTGTAGCTGTGTCATTCAGAGGGAGGCGATTTATATAGAAAGGTAATTATCAGTTCACAAGAATTTAAGTAAATTTGATAAGAAGAGTCAAATGGTTAATAACTTTATCTGACAATTTTGTTTACTTAGCATAATACTGGGTATATACAGTAAATTGTTTCTGAGGCTGAGTCAATTATTGTTTATAATCACTTCTTTTGTGTTTAAAATTTCTTATGCTTTTTACCCATGGTGAGCATTAGCTCTGCAAATGTTTATCGTTGCGCATATTTGTAATGACAACTGTTTTCTCTCATAGTCTTTCTTATATATATCAATCAATTTTTTCCATTGTTCTAACTGTCAAAGTAACACTGTTTCCTATTGATTTGCATTCAATAGTTCTCCATGGAGATTTATATAAATGACACAGTTTCTTTTTCCTTCTTTTTTTATAATAATAATAATAAGAAGAAGCAAGGATAGTACCAAACTAGCCATCTTTTTGAGAGTCTGAATACTTACCCTTTGGTGTAACAAAGAAATGATATTTGCCTTGAGCTTCTATTTTAATTTGAAAGGAGTACTAGAGAATTCTTGTAAATGAGTATCACATTTTAATAATCATAATCATGTGAAGCAAATCATAATATTTGCATTGGAATAATCAAATAAAAATTTCATATATACCTTTTTAAATAAAGTGGAAAATTGTGTGTTGTATTGTTGTCAAATATTTGCAAAAAGCTTTTATTAATCTCTAAATATATATAAAGGATCAAGTAGATAAAAAGTTCAAAACTGTTGTGAAGAATTCTGAAACATATTTTATAGATGATGAATTTCATTTCACAAAATAGTAATGTAAAATGTTTGAGCTGCATTACTTGATTTTATTTCTTTTTCTTTTTTCTCTGTCAAGTTCAGTTCTAGATCCATTGGTAATCGCCATAGGAAGCATGAATCTTTCCAAAATAATTATCTGTTTATGTTGTTCTGAACTGATTATTATTATTTGTACTCTAAAAGTTGCACATTCCAGACATGACTTTTGTTATTTATTGTTTTCCCCATGTAGAGAGGTTGCAGTACTGCTGAGCAGTCTTAAGAAGCTCTATGTGCTACTAATCAATGTAGCTTCTGAAGGGTCAGGTAGGCTATGACCTTCTGTTGGCACTTGAACTTCCCCGTATCTATAGTGGATTCTCTTTGCCCAATTTCCCATGATTATCATATTAATTTATGTAAAATGTGGAATTTCTCTTAATGCTTGCCACTTATCATATTTTCACAACCACCTACTGCAAACAATGGCATTTTCACAACCATATTCACACCTTATAAAAGTTGAACATTTTATCCATATCTTGATAACTTTCTCTCCTGATTGCTGCTTATATATACACATATATACATATATGTACTAAAAAAGCCTTCTTAAAATGCCATCCAGGAACTTTGAGTGTGTTGAGTTGCCACAAGGTAGAAGAAGTTTTCGAAGTGCTTGTTGGGATGGGGCTTCAGCTGTTAAGGTCAGTGCACTTGCATGTTTTTTGAGCTAAAAAAAAGTAGCAACTTCTGAATCACCTGGATATGTTTCGACTTTTGAGCCTAAAAACAGCAGCTTTGTATATGTAATCTTTTGGCTTCTCAGGGTGAACTTTGAGGGTGGTGAAACATACCTTTTCGTAACAAGAAACATTGAGAAATCACGAGAGCTATTATGTAACATGCTTGATTCATGTGTTGGAAATGGTAGATGCTCAATAAAAAGGTATACCTATAAAATATTAATTTGAGTGATAGTTTATATAGATAATTTCATTTTCTTTAAATGCATGTCTCTATGAAAGTTTATTTTTTATAGAAAAAAAAAGAACTTTACCCCGTGAACTATAGGTCATGTGTACTTTACCCCTAGAACGTTAACAGCGTGCAAATCAACCCAACTTTTTGTTCATTAATAATGGAAAATAAGTGCACTATACCCCAAAAATAAGTGCATCATTTCATGTGCACTTCAGTGCCTCTTAGCTAAAGAACGATGTGCAACTTAATATGCAATACATTTTTTAACTTGGGTCTGTTAACGATAGATGACAGAAGAGTCAATTTGAATGGTTTTTCAACTTGTTCTATTTCTGTTAACAAATAGAGGAAAGATGAGTCAATTTTTGTGGTTAGGAAATGGTCAGATGGTCGATTTGCACAAGTTCAAAACTCTTGGGGTAAAGTGCATGTAGCTAAAAGTTTTATAGGGTATGGTGCTTTTTCTCCTATTGGTTTTCAAAGTTCAAATAATTTATTACTCTATTTTGTTAGGACCATGTTTATTTTCTTCTTCCATTTTTTGTTCTTTCTAATTCGTCCTGTTATAATAGACTGGTTTTGGAAATTTAAATGGCAGTTTGGAGCAGGTTCAGGTTCAGTTGTTTGACAACCTAGTGTGTGGTGGTTCAAATGTGAGCATATATCAGTATTCCATGGTGCTTGTCAGTTGTAACAATAGCAACGGTACACTTCTTTCCAATCATTTTATGTTGCACTTAATTCTTTATACTCAATTTGGAATGAGAATGGCAGACAGTGGTCATATCTGTTTTTGGTGACCCGTAGAAGCCCAGTACCTATGGGGAGGGGGAAGACTGAACTACCGAGTTAACCTCAGTTGGCTGCAATGGTCATTTCCTGTATATTTTTTTTGTCACCAGATTTCTAGATACTTTGTAGCTCTGACTCCTGAAAGATAACATTTATAGAAGCATATCAGAACTAGTTATAAAATGATATTCTTGGAGAAGATTTTTTCCATTAGATGAACCGATGGCCAATCATCCCATGTTAATGCAGGGTCCGGAAAGGACTGCACACAAAGGGTGTAATGTAGGCAGCCAAACCTGATAATTGTATCAGTGGGGAACACAGCTTGAGCCCTTGAACTTGAGGTCACATGGAGACAACTCATCCGTTGCTCCAAAGCTTTCCATCATGTTTTCAGTGATACTAAATGTATAAAAGGATTTTAAAAACTTCCAGTGCTGTATCTTTAGCAAATGTCCTTTCTACACTATGCAGCAAAACCCTTATTATTAGCTCTATATCCACTTAGTCATAATTGTTTCAGAGACTATCTTGTACTATTTAACTGTAGTAGGGTTGAAAACATGGAATTAATAATTGCAATGATTTATATATTTTTTAAATTAAATATTAATTTACAGAAATAAAGTTTTCGTTTTCAACTTACAGAAAAATCATGGGTCTCGAGATCGCTCTTTGTGATTAAAGGTTATGTGCTTTTATGCATTGAAGATGTTAAGCAGCTGTTCTCATTGTCATCAGATTCTTCCGTGTCTCCCTATTTCAGAGTTGAATCTTGTTGCTCCATTCCTGACATTACAAAAGTGGTAAGCTTCCTGAGAGTTTTGAACATCTTACATCATTGCAAATTTGCAATACCTCACCAGTCATCACAATACATAATACTTAGCCATCTTCCTAGAGAGAGAAACTACTGTGGACAACACAAAGTTTCCCATTAAATAAGTCTAAGCCTTCCCTTTTCTTGTGTACCTAAACATTCATTGCTTAGCTTATTCTGTAACACTTAACAGGTCATTGAGGTTGGCGAGAGCTGTGTGACTTTGGTTCTGACGTATCCAGCGGCAGAATTCCGACCGTCTACCCAAATGAACCTTGAAGCTGTCAACCAGGGAAACTCTGCTCTAGGACCGCTTAAATTGAAGCTTAAGTGGTTCTGCAAAGATAACCTTCTGAAGTTTGTGTCATTGTTGAAGGCAATCCATGCAGAAAAAATGGTCTGTCCGTTGGTAGTAAGATGTTCATCATAAATCTATTTTGCTCTTTGTTAGTTTACATTCATTTCATTCATTCGATTTGGGTTTTCATATTCCTTTTTGGCTTGATCGGTGTGATGAGTTTATGCTTTCTTTTATTCTTTGATTGATATCCACGTAGTGGTGGTTCTTTTCCAATGTATAGAATTGTACAGTAGTCTTCCCAGAAATGATGTAGTAGTTTCTTTCTATGTAGATTGTCTTAAAGAGAATTTTGTTGATTCAGTAGAATATTACTAGACATAATGGGCAAATGGCCAATCCCCATGGTTACATTTTCCCCTCTGCTTTTGAGCCTGCCAGCATGGGGTATTCTGCCAGGAAATGGAGACCCTGCTGGCTGCTAGGCTTACCAAGAAATGGATCATCAATGAAATAATCGATTGAATGCGGCAGATCCTTAATGATAGCTTTTAAACATTTGTTAGACAAGCGGCATTTTATGTGAAACTTTACACTTGCAGCCTTACTAAACATTAAATCTTTATAAAGTTTAGTTAATGTCTAAAATGGTTCCTGAATTTTTGAATGAAGTCAAAATAGTTTTTCACTTTTATAAATAAATGACCAAGTAAGTCTTTAAATTTACTTTGGTGAATTTCTGTTGGTTTCTAATCACACTTTGTTAGTACAATGCTATCTTAGACTTTTAAATGCCAATACCAAATACGACATTTTAACATGATCAAATTTAAAATGGTATTTCAAATTAGTTAATTGGATTTAATTTAGTCCTTTCTCTAAATTATAGCATCATCTTCAACTTTTCTTCTTTTCTCACTGCGAGTTTGTTTGTTTGTTTTGGTGAATTTTGGTCCGCGTAGTATCTTACATGATCATTGAAGTGAAAGTGTGAATACCTTGTTGCCAGAAGAGAGTCTAATAATGGATAGATTATTTATCTTGTTACGAGTTTAGTGAGCGACACATTCATTGGTGTTCTCTTAAGTTGCTTTTGATTTTAAGAATAGAATAAGACAAGACAATGAGAACATGACATATGACAGAAATAAAAATTAATATTTTTTTATTTTGTTTGGTAGTGAAGTAAAAATAAGATAGAACAAATAACAAAAAGACTAATTTATCTTTATTTTTTTTTTCTTCACACAATTTAGAATAAAAAAATATAATTATAAAAATTTGATAGTAATAATAAAAAAATTAAAAAACAAAATATACTAATTCAGTATTTCAGAACATAATATATTTATCTATATTCTACTTGCTAAACACAATTTTAATCTCTATGTTTATGTCTTAGTGTCCGGTTGCTATAAACAAATGTAGCCTTATGGGCCTTATATGAATTCATATATCACAAGATAAAAACACAAACCTAGTCAAAGATGATGATGTTACTGTAATTTTTTAGGATTAGGATTTTATATTAGAAAAAGAATTAAATTGAGTCTAGTCAACTAATTTAAGACATCGTTTTGATCATACTAATATAGTGTTCATATCAATTTACCGTTGGGATATTATGTTGGCACTTATCAATTCTACTGTACTAATGAAAATTTGGGTTAGAAACTATCAGAGATTCACGAAAGTAAATTTAAGGGACTTATTTAGTCATCTATGAAAGTAAAGGACTATTTTAATTCATGTTCAAAATTTTAAAAACTGTTTTGCATATTACCTCAATTTTATTTTTGAAACATCATTTAAGTTTGGTTTGGTAAAGCTTTTTAAAAAAATACTTATACTTTTCAAAAACACAAACTCCTGGTATGTTTAGTAAATCAAAATAACTATATGTTTGTACTTGCAGTTTTAAAAAAATGGAGATACTTTTGAATTT
>NC_029787.2:128827558-128843157 GCF_000816755.2 Arachis ipaensis
AATTAAAAAATTTAATATATCTTTATATATTAATTAATTTTTAAATTTAATTCTTACATTTATATCTATTATAACATTTTTAAATTTTAAAAATTCTTATACCAAACACAATTATTATTACTTATATTTATTAAAAATTATTTTTAATTTAATTTATCAAACATAAATACTACTACGACTTCTAAAAAACTCTTAAAAATGAGGTTTTATAAGTTTACTTTATCAAACCAAGCTGTAGTGGACTTTGTCATTCTCTTTCTCGGTTTCTTTCTTCTCTCTTTTAAGCCGTCTTCAGCCCAAAAACTTAAAAGATCAAAATAACAAGAAACCTGTTTCAGTATAATCTTTTACTTTTACTTTCTACTTATTAGATGTAATAATAGCCCCGTCCCCAAAAAAAAAAAGACGTAATAATAGCTGGATGGAATCCCAGCCTACTTATCAGCAGGGAAGAGAGACAAAACACAAGTTGCCTCCGAAGTCCTAATGAAGTACTGAAGCTTCAGCTAGCTAGAGTTCCAAACGAAGGAATAAAATCAGGTGAAACTGATCCTCAATGTTCCAGATCAGTCATCATCTTTTGTTTCTCCACCAGTCATCACGAATCTAAAATCAACAGTAATATTTTTACACTCAATAGTCAATAAGACCGGAAACTCAAGCCATGACAAACTCCATTAATCTTTGGCTTTGTTAGCACTATGAACATATACGCAAAAGCAACAGCAATGAAATTGCAAGTTCTAACAAGGTCCTTATTAGCTACTCACTTAAAGAGGGCTGGCATGTTGTGCAATCTTCCTTTCAAGTGCATTGTTGTCAGCCCCCACCACACTATCAACCTCTCTGCCGTTTTTTATAAAGAAAAATGTAGGAACACTGGCGACATTCCAACGTCCAGCAACATCTGCTGCCTCATCTATGTCAACTTTTAGAAAAACAACTTTTGGGTACTTTCCTGCCAAGTTTGTATAAACAGGGGAAATAAATCGACAGGGGCCACACCATGCTGCAGTAAAATACAGTATTGCCAGGCGAGATGTCTTTGATGCAGCATTCAACTTCTTTTCCAATTCAAATGCTGAGTGAATACCAATGACTTGCCCTGTCAAAAGCCGCAAAACATAATGTGTCATTTAATTAATAAAGTTCACCCTCTTCTCCGTTTAAATTCCAATGGCCGGAGGCATACCTTGACCTCAAAGATCAAAATTTAACTTAAATATATCAGAGGTAAAAGAAGAAAATAAATAGCCTGTTGGTCGGTCCAATGTACTTTTGACCAAGAACCTCCTCAGCTTTTGGTGAAAATATACTGGAAACACCTTGAACAGCATGCTCGCGGTTAACCAAACAGACTTATAGACAATTTACATTTTAGTTCTAAGTAAATCGTCAAAATAAAAAATTAGTTATACAAAATCTGTCATGGAGCCATTCCCATCATCATGAAAGTACCATTTTGGCAAATACTATCTGAGAAGGATTCCAAGGCTGTAATGTAGGTGTGTGGACATACTGATGCAATATGCAGATTAAAACTGTCAAGTTTTCTTATCACAACCGCAGGTAAAGTATGCGGGAAAGCGATCAGACAAGTAAATAAAAAATTTTGGGAATTTTAATAACATCAAGTAGATGGAAGTATAGAGACATACCATCTTTCAGAGCAGACAATGCTTCCTGAACCTGTAGAAAACGTCCAACGGGGAATTTCAGCAGAAAGACCAAACGACATAACAATTACAATAAAATTATAAATCTGGAAATTACGAGTTGATTGAATATTATGTTACATCTCAACTTTAGAGTAACCTAGCCAAAGTAAATCTACTTTTTTAACCTTGTAGATAATGCTGCAAGACAAAGGCAAATTGTTGAGAGATTAAAACAGAGCTGGACTACCCAACAAAAAAATTATCAGCTGAAATGTCATTTCTAGAAAAGGAAAAATTCCCAAGACATAATTAAGAAGATTGATGATAGTGTGCTGCTTAAAAGTTTTGGTACAAAAGATGTGTCGCCCAGCAATGCCTAACTATCAAGAGACTATCCAATAATGGAAGCGTTATGCTACACAATACACTCACTTGAGCTTCAGCTGCTTCTTGTTTTTTGAGTTCTGCTCTTTTCTCCTCCTTATGCTTTCGTAACCGTTCATATTTTCTCCTATGGTCCTCAATTTTGCGAACATTAGGTTCAACCTGTCTAACCAAGAGATATAATTTTAAAAATTCAAAAAAAAAAAAAGAAAGAAAATCATTTTGAAGGTTGGTCTACCGAACATGGTGCTCAAATTACCTTTTTAAGTGCCATACCAATGTCTTCATCATAATCTAACTTTGAAGCAACATGAAGATCACTTGCTGCTTCTTCCCAGAGTCCCAGCATGGCCCTTGCCATGCCTCGAACTTTATATCCTTTGGCTGAGTCTTGATTAATCTGGAACAGACGAGATACCTCTGAGAACACACATACATATTTGTGCAGAAATTCTTTTAAGACCGTGCTCTATGAGCAACAAGCTATGACTAAATCAAATGAACTTATATACTAGGCCAATTACTAAACGACAAAATTAATAATAACCTTCAGTGCAGTGTCAGCATCACAGACAGCAGCATTTGGTTTCTTCAATTTCAATAAGACACTAGCTGAAAACAAGAAATCCAATAATAAGTGATGCAAAGAGTGAACAAATAAAGCTGTGGAAAGATAATGGAATGAATTTGTGAAAAGGTATCTCGTTCTGGAAGCTGTGTGTATGGGAGAGTAAGAGTATGTACCTCTAGTAGCATAGAGTATGGCTGAATGTGGGTTTAGCAATATAGCTTCTGTTAGTTGCTCAACTGCTTGATCCAACTTATCTGGAAAAGCGCCATTGAAAATGAACAGGATTTAAAGTAAGTAGAAGAAATAAAACAAAAGAAGACCAGAGAGAGAGAGAGAGAGAGAGCATGCTTTGTGATATATAATCAATGGCCCTTGATTTTGCTAGTTGTGCAGCATCGATCATGTCTGGTGTTACTTGAGCGGAAGGGTCGCCCATCTGCCTCATTTAATGATAGGAAGTATAAATATTAGTTGAGTTGCAGAGGAGATAAAGGGAGACATAGATGAGATGAGCACAGAGCACCTTTAGAGGAGGATCATTATCGGGTTCAACAAGATCAGAATCATCGAGGTCTATGTCAGATTCGACTATGTCATCAACATCAACTGGTTCCTGCATACATGGTTGGTAGAGGTAGAACACAACAGAAGCATAGCAGAGCAGAGAGATTCAGAAGAAGAAGAAGAGGGAGAGGCTCACCGTTTTGGGATTCGGGGGGATGCGAGCACCCAGGCTGCGTAGTGCAGAGTTCATACATTCATTCTTAGAGATAGAGAGAGTGAAGCATACATACATACATACATACATACGCATACCTGAGAAGATAAGACTTGAAGAAGGAAAGAGAAGGGTCGTGGATGAATGAAGGATTGGACTTGCATGCCTCTATCAATTGCCTCAGCTCTAGTATCTTCCCGCTTTCCATAATCTCTCTCGATACACAAACTCCAAAATCAATGATCAGTCAATCACTCAATCAACGAAATTAGGGTTCAATTTTTCAACTACACTGCCTCCTGTGCCCTGTCCAAAAAATATACACATGACTTCCCTCATTGGCTAATCCAACAGCACTAGACACCACTCCACATTCTAAAAGGAAAGTCAGCAATGTGTATTAATATTTTTTTTTTCTTTTACTAAAGATAGAAAAATTCAAACTCGGAATCTCTTAGACGAGTATGAGGTATTATTTGTATTATAATTCATTGGTGTGTATTAATAAATATTACTGTTTTGCAATCTGTAAAAAGTTATTATTTATTAATATGGTATTTAACTATTTAGAGCATTCGTTGCAAAATTAATTATCACATTTTTCTCGTCAGTATACTTAGGGCACTTATTAAACTTATTTATAAGTAAAAATAAAAAATAAATGCATTATAAAAAACTTCGTTTTTATTTATTAAATGTGTGTAAAATAATAAAAATAAAATTAATTGTCATGACAAATTGTTTAATAAGTAATAACTTGATTAAGATACTGAAATCAGTTTTGAGAACATAAATACTTTTTAGGGCAAAAAACTCAAATATACCAAGGAGAGGTCCAAATTACCAAAATCAGCCAAACCAGAAATCCATACCTGAATCAACCAGGACGAATTATTATATAATTCGAATCAGTAAGATTCGAATTATACTCTCAAGTAATTCGAATTTATATAATTCGAATTATCTCCATGCAACAAATGAACGTAATTCGAATCAATATGATTCGAATTATAGATATCCAAAAAAGCATGTAATTCGAAGCAATACGTTTCGAATTAAAATAACCTATTTCGAATTTAGTTAATTCGAATTACTAGGAGAAGTTCACTTTAGAGAGGTTCGAATCTAGTTGATTCGAATTAGGGTTAAAACGGATTTCCATAGTAATTCGAATCAAGTTGATTCGAATTACAACTGTTTCGGCTATAAAAGGAGTTCGAACCAAGTTCATTCGAATCAGTTTCTCTTTCTCTAACCCCACCAAATCCCAGAGAAAACGGTTTGAGTGAGCGGTTTGTGTATAAAATGTTGGTCGTTTGTTTCATATATCTTTTACTCATCACGATTTATTTTCTGGTTCCTTATGAAACATATTGTATATGTTAGTGGGTTGTGCATCTGTTCTAATTATGCGGTTTATGTACTGGCCAGCCTCGTCATTGCATATCCAACGTTAGGCGGCAGCAGGGGATGCGTCTTGATGAGAGGTACGTTCCGTACCTGCAGATGGCCGGATTGTACCATCTTGCGAGACTGAATGACAGATGGTTCCGACTAGACGAGCCCCTAGTCAGCGCATTCGTCGAGAGGTGGCGGCCTGAGACGCACACCTTCCACATGCCGTTCGGAGAGTGTACCATCACGCTTCAGGACGTCGCATACCAGCTGGGGTTGCCAGTGGACGGAGATTACGTTAGTGGTTGCCTGACAGACTTCCACCTTTACATTGAGGGTGGGAGACCTGCTTGGCAGTGGTTCCATGAGTTGCTCGGTGTTTTACCTCCCGAGAACCAGGTGCAGAAATTCGCAGTCAACTGCACCTGGTTTCAGGAGACATTTGCAGAGTGTCCAGACGGGGCTGATGAGGAGACAGTTAGGCGCTTTGTCCGGGCCTATATCACGATGTTATTGGGCACGCAGCTCTTTGCCGACAAGTCCGGCAATCGTATACACATCAGATGGCTACCTTATGTTGCTCGGCTTGAGGAGATGGGTCGCTAAAATTGGGGGTCGGCGGCACTTGCATGGTTGTACAGGTGCATGTGCCGAGTCGCCAACAGACATGTGGTGAAGTTAGCTGGCCCTTTACAGTTACTACAGTCTTGGATATTCTGGAGGTTTCCCACTCTTAGACCATCTGGGTATGATGAGATTAGCTGGCCACTTGCCTCGAGGTACCGTTATTGTTTTGTATTATAAATGCTTCTCGTATTTATTTTCGATTATGAAACCAATTTTAATGTTTCTCGTACGCAGATGGTCTGGTTACAATCCTGGGATTAGCAACAAGGGACCTCGGGTACAGATGGCTCGCCTGAAGATCGACTTGTTACAGCCTCGGCAGGTAAGTACGCAGAACATATGTGTATTTCAAGTCATTGTTTCAGTTTATATTGTCCAACCCTTTTAATTTTTATTTTTCCAGTTCATATGGATGCCCTATAGCGCACTAGACGTCATCCAGGTTGTACATCCGGAGGTCTTGGAGCCTCGGCATACGATGTTATGGCGCTGCAGGACGTCCCTGATTTACTTTGCGGTTGTGGAGTGGCATCAGGTTGATAGAGTTTTACCTCAGTTTGGTGGCGTTCAGCCCATACCGTCTCCCGCCTTGAACATCGACTTCTTGATGTCGAAGGACGGGAGAGGAGGTGACCGTTGGTTCCCGGCACAGTACGCTGACTGGCACGATCACTGGCAGGAGCGTGCGGAGCACATTCTACAGTTTGACATCGTCCCCGACCCCGGTCCGTCACACGATTTCTTGACATGGTGGTATCAGCACGGAAAGAGGTTTTTGTCGCCGGAGATGTTATTGGGGGATCCGAGAGGTATTCCTATTCCAGATGAGGCTACGCAGAGGGGTGCAGGTCGACTTCCAGATATGGACCGGGTCGAGGACGTTCCCGACAGACGTCAGGCGATAGACCTCGTGGACGTAGGGCTGCCATGTAAGTCGTGAATAAGCACAACATGCCAGTGCGTGTGGACAGGGAAAATGAAGTGCTTGGAAGTATCCACAATC
Source organism: Arachis ipaensis (assembly GCF_000816755.2). NCBI lineage: Eukaryota > Viridiplantae > Streptophyta > Magnoliopsida > Fabales > Fabaceae > Arachis > Arachis ipaensis. The sequence continues at coordinate 128,833,915 of NC_029787.2, forward strand.
ACAAGTCTTAGACCGTAATGAGACCCTGTACGTACCAAGGGAGAATGAACCTGTCGGAGTCGTCTCAGCAACGGTGTATTCCGAGTTATCCCTGTCGTAAACAGTCACCGTGAAGCACCTGGCTGTCTTCAGGTTGGCCTCGATACACTTTACTAGGTATTGACTGAATTGTTGTCCAGTACCCATCTGAGCCTCGGCCTCCCTTCCCTTACGGACAAATAGCTCAGCTAGCCTTCCGTATGTGGCCTTCACCAGCGAGCAAACAGGGAGGTTTCTTACCCCCTTCAGGATTGAGTTGACACATTCCGAAATATTGGTCGTCATGTGCCCGAATCTCCGACCCTCATCACAGTACTGTGTCCACAACGAATACTCGATTCGGTTCGCCCAGTCACACATTGCCGGATTCTCAGAGCGCAGAATGTCAAACCAGTAGTCGAACTCCACTTCAGTCTTCGCATATGCGGCGTTAACAAGAAGCCTCCGGGCATCTTTTCCCTTGAACGTCAATGCAAAATTCGATGCAACGTGTCGAATGCAGAATGCCCGGTACGCAGCTGGGGGTAGCCATCCCCCATCCGGAGCCTCGAGTGCTGCCTTGATGCCATTATGCCTATCTGAAATAACTAATAGACCCGGCTGAGGTGTCACGTGCTCACGGAGGTGGGAAAGAAAGAAAGACCATGACTCAGCATTCTCACCCTCGACTAGTGCAAATGCCACGGGGAGGATGTTCGAGTTTCCGTCCTGTGCAATGGCGACTAGCAATGTTCCCCCATACTTCCCATATAGATGGGTGCCATCAATACTCACCAAAGGCTTGCAATGACGGAATGCCTGGATACAAGGGGGGAAAGTCCAGAACAGCCTATGAAAATAAACCTGAGACTCGTCAACCTGTCCCCCAACTCGAACAGGGCAAGTCCTGAGGACGGCTACAGTGCCAGGCATCGTCAGCTGAACTCCTAAAACCCACCTAGGGAGCTCGTTGTACGACTCGTCCCAGTCCCCATATATGACGGCAACGGCCTTCTGCTTCGCCATCCATACCCTCCTGTACGTTGGCCTGAACCCAAATTGTGCGGCCGTGGCATTTTGAAGCACCTTGATGTTCACAGCTGCATCAGCCCTAACCATCGGCATAATGAAGGTGGATATCACATGGTAGTCCAGACTCCTATGGTCGCTGGAGATGGAGCTGGCGAGACATGTATGCGGACCGTTGTATCGCTTCACTTCCCAGATACCCTTCCGCTGTCGGAGACTCATCCGAATGAGCCATGTGCACCCATTCCCAAACTCAGAACACTTTCCCACATACCTGCGATAGTCAGACTCAACGACCTTGTACTGGACCCCTCGGCGGATACTGTACGTCTTCACATTGAACAGCGCCTCATCTTTATCCTGAAATTGTTGGCCAACCTGAAACTCGTTCACACCGGCAGACCCCTCGGTATCTCTAGCGCCAAATCCTGAGGGCAGCAGAGCATTTTCGTCCTGCCGCATGGCATCCAGGTCCAACGGGGAAAAATGGGGTGGATACTGCTGTGTGCCAGAACTAGATCCACCTGTAGCTCTTCTCGGAACAGTAGTTCCAACATCATCGCCGCTTTCATCAGCGATCAAATCCGGCTCCACGTCATCGTCATCTGGATCATCAAACAAACCATCACCAACACCAATCGGTGTGGGACAATGTACCTCGGTGGGAATATGTTCCCCATGCCGAACCTCATCTCCAACATTCCCGCCCAGATCGACGGCAAACGAAGGGGACGCAACAGGCTGCATCGGTGGCTCATACACAGGAGCAGAGGACGAAGCAACAGCAGGTCTCGAGCTCGACCAGTTATCCAACAATATGACATTTAAGTATTATTCAATTACTTCAGCAGTAATTAAAAAAATAAAATAAAACAAGTGATAATTAAAAAAATTATAAATGTGTGTTGTTGGTAAAACTACTGAATTAATAGCAAATTTATCTGATGAATTAAATTGATCCAACATTGATTGGAGACTAAATGACAACCGACCGTGTTACTACTCGGAAAGTGGAAAACCAGCTTAATTAACCCAACCCAGTGAGGGTGAGTGGTGAACTGGTGATCGTTCATCAATTTGGAAAATGTTAGATGGGACAGCAATAGCCATGAAACAAACACATCACATTCCCATAACGTGAAAAAAGAAGAAAAAAAAATAGAAAAACTGAAAAAGGGCTGCAAATGGAATGTCACTGTTTCTCACATCGCTTTCATGATTCATCAGTTTCCAAACCTTTTTATTTTCGGAACTGGGGCCATTGTTATCTGGACCTTTGAAGTTGTGAATGTTAATGAATCTTATTGAATTAGTTTAATATTGGTTAATGCATCAAACTAAATTCATTGTTGACTTATTTAAGCAATGCTACTGATAATCTGATGTAGTAGAGAAGCAAGATAGTAGTAAATACTAAATACTGTACGTACTACGTAGTACTCATACCTGTCGAATGAATTAACCAAAGTTGGTTATGGTTCATATTTACCGAAGTTGGTATCACGGTCACAATTAAAGAGGAGACACACGCTACCGACGAGACATTTCAATTACAACCAACCAACGACAGTGACTAAAACATTTCGATTAAGCTTTGGACAAAAGTAAAAACCCATGTTAAAGCACAAGTGATAATTACATCAACCAGAATCCACAAGCAAAAAAATTAATGAAACAGATACATCAACTCCCCCACAGGAAATCAATTGGGAAGGGAAAAAATTTGGGAGGGGGGATGACACAGTAGAGATTTAATTTGAGGATTAAAATAATGAAAAAAGAGGAAACTCGAAAGAAATTTTGGGTTGGAACCAAAGCTACTGAATACAACATAAGCACATGATTTAGTGGGATCAAACAATGTAAATGTAGGCAAATCCAGAGGAAACTCACGGAGAAGAAAGATAGATACATCATCTATAACTCTACAAGATCATGTTGGGTTTGGATTTGGTCCTGATCCTCTTTCAAGCTGGAGCGACGCAATTCTTCAATGCTCTGTACCACTTGAGACATGGAAGGGCGCTTATCAGGGTAGGGTGCTGCGCAATCAACTGCAAGCTGCAACAGCTGAACCATCTCCTCTTCAACATTCTGGTACCTCAGCAGCTCAAGATCAAACACCTCCGAAGTCCACTCTTCTCGGACAACGGATTGGACCCATCTAGGGAGGTCCACTCCTTCCTCGTTTAGGATAGCATGGGTGGGTGCCTTCCCGGTCAGTAGCTCCAAGAGCAGCACGCCAAAGCTGTACACATCTGCCTTCTGGGATACTTTGCGAGGATCGGTGACCTCAGGGGCGCGATAGCCGGCCACTCGGTTAGGGGTGGAGGAGGGGCCAACAAGGTGGGCGAGGCCGAAGTCAGATACTCTAGCATCGTAGGACTTGGTTAAGAGGATATTAGAGGACTTAATGTTTCCATGAGAAACATTTGTTCCCTGTGAGTGAAGGTATTCAATCCCGCGTGCAGCTCCAAGTGCAATGCCTGACCTGATTTCCCAGTTTAACGGTGTCCTCCCCGCTCCTTTGTTTCCTGTAACAACAATCACATACATCATCGCATTGATGATACCAAATCTAATCCTAATTCCTAAGTAACAAATCCAAATCCGAAGCAAGTGAAGTGCATCTTTTTGTTACTAAACATGTAAGGAGAGCCACTACACTACTCAAGTACTGACAAAGCAGGTAGAACTTAGAAGTAAACAAAAACAAATAAAAGAAGACAAATGAAATGAAATGAGTGCTGACCATGCAAAAGAGCAGATAAGCTTCCGATGGGCATGTAATCATACACAAGAAGCTTCTCATCTCTGCTGAAATAATAAGCCCTCAGAGGAACCAAGTTCTCATGATCCATTGCTCCCACAGACTCGATCTTCTCCTTGAACTCCTTCTCGGAAATCGTCACATCCTTCAACCTCTTCACAGCCACCACCGGCCCTGACTCCAAAACCGCCTTGTACGCCGTACCAAACGTACCTTTCCCCAATACCTCCGCCGAAGCCCGAAGCAAATCCTCCAGATCAAATGGCCTCGCCGCCCCCGCTGTTGCAGAATTACCAAAAAACACCAACTTCTTGGCTCCACTACCACCGCCGCCGTTGGCCTCGGCCTTGTTTCCATTCCCTGCCGCCATAGCCGCTGCAGCTGCTGCAGCCACCGTATACCCATTTTCGTGAGCGCCATTACTGTGGGGCCCCGGCCCGTTCTCCAACTCGTCCACTGGTTTGTCGCCTGGAAGTTCGGGCTCCGGATGCTTGACGGTTGCAACTTCAACGGCACTGGTCTTCTTGGAACTCTTCTTCCTACACAAAAGAATCAGTGCGAATACGAGCAGCAGAAGACACACGACGGATCCGATGACAATTCCAGCAATGGCACCGCCAGATAACTTGTTCTTCTTCTTGGTCTTGTTATTGGGAATGTCGCCGGAAGGAGAAGATGCAGATGCATCGTCGCCGGGGCAGAGCTTGAGCGGGCGGCCGCAGAGGGAATTGCCAAGAAAGGAATCTTGGGGGAATTTCTGGAGCTTGTCGGGGACAGAGCCATTGAGGAAGTTGTTGGAGACGTTGAACTGCTCGAGGTCCGGCAGGCTGAGCTGCGGGATGGGACCGGAGAGCTGATTGTTTTGGAGGTAAAGAGTTCTAAGTCTGCTCAACTTGTTGAACTCTGCTGGGACCCCACCCGAGAAATTGTTGAAGCCAAGGTTCAGGCGGACCAGGTCCGGCAGCCGGAACAGCAACTCTGGGATTTCGCCGGAAAGCAGATTGCGCTGCAGGTACAGGTTCCGGAGGTTGATGCACGATGCCAGATCTGCGGGGAGGGGTCCCGTCAGCGCGTTGAACCGCAGGCTCAGGGTGCGGAGGTGTGTCAGGTTCCCGAATATTCCCACCGGAATGCGCCCGGAGAGTGCCACGGCGGGCAGGTGGAGCTCCACCACCTGACCCTGCTCGCATTGCACGCCAGCCCAGTTGCAGGGGCTCTGGTTGGTCGCGTTCCAGAAGAGGGTTCTGCCGCCGACGGAGGACCGTAGAGCCAGCAATGCCGCCCGCTCCGATGCCAGATCTGCCTTTCCCAGTGGAAACACCGCCACAAGCACCAGCACCAGCACTGTGGCCACAATGGCATTGGCCAGTGCCACCATTGCTCTGCTTTTGCTCACAACACACACAGAACGCAGAGAAACAAACAGCAGAGGTTGCTGAGGTGGTTTGGTGGGTTATGGGTGTGGGTATATTTTGATTCTGATGGACATTGCGAGAGTGAGAGAGAGAGAGAGAGTAACCGAAGACAAGAGTAGAGAAGGCCAAGCTGCAATTTTTATTTTAATTAATTTTGTCTGTCACATTAAGAGATAGTGTGTGAGTTGGAGTTGGAGGTCCAGGCTGTGTGTTAATCAAGACACATTACCAACAAAAAGAAACCCTAGCTAGCTGTAGCTCTATCTCTCCACATAACTAAAGTTCCTTTATCTCTCTTTACTTTTAGTCTTTTACTACTTTTTTTCGTTTTTAAATAAAGATTTAATTATTTTGTACCTATTTAAACTAATTTTATTATGTTTTAAATATTATTGTTTATTAATATATACGTAAATAATTTAATATTAATGTGCTAAAGCTATGTTTTTATTACCACTAAGAAAATCCATCATAGAAACGAAGTTTATTATTGAAGTAGCATGAATTGAAAGAAGAATAATATTATTCGCGGATTAATGTATTTTGATCATTGAAAACTAAAGTTGTGTCAAGACAGTCACCTAGTCCATTTATATAGATTAGTGGATGGACACAATTAAATTTTCTATTTTTTAAAATAATTAAATATATTTTTTACTTTTAAAAACATAAGTCTTAATTAGTCTAAATGTCATTCACCATTTTTACGTTGTTAATATATGTAATTAAATGTCAATTTGCCAGTTTACTGCAAGTTGACATAGACAAATAATAAATTCAATTTAAATTAGTATCTCAAATTTGTTTAAAATATTTAAATTGGTCTATATACAATTATAAAATCCTAACTTTTAAATCTTCATCTTCATCATTTATTTTTTCTCTTATTTTATGATGTCCTTCTCCTCATTTTTATCATTTGTCTCTTCTCTCAATGTCTCACTCTCCCATTGCGATTGCTTCTTCTCTTCCTTTTCTGTCGCCTTCTACTTTTTCTCAACCTACACCGAACCCGTTTTCAAGTCCATTTCCAGTGCCTCTGTTAGCGCCAACAGTTCCACTCCTAAAATTATTCTCTAATATGATGCTGATGACGCAGTTGGTTTTTCTCTTAGAGAAAGTATCGTAAATGAATTCAAAGTCACGTCATTATTTAGTGCATTCCCGCTTCAATCAGCGCCCAAAGGCCCATGGGTGAGCCTTCTGAAAAAGCTTTCTTCCTCTCCGGTCCAATCGAGAGCGAAAAAAAGAAGGACTCACCTTTTCAGGTACCGCGATGAGTACGGAGAACTCTTGATGGATTACAATGACAAAACTAAAATAATTAATGATCAAAATAATCAAGATTGTAATTTATTTTAAAAAGAAAATGTTTATGTTTATAAATTGTAATTTGCAAGTGTGATTATGATCTGTGATCAACGATTGTTACATAAATGAATTATAATATATAAATTATGAATTATAAATTCTATAATGTATTTAATGTCAATTAAAAGTTTTTAAGATTAAATTTAGCTAACAATAAAGTTCTACATCCAAAAAAAATACTTAACCAAGTCTAACCAAGTTGTTATAACAACTTTCAAATCATGCTTCTCCTTCTCCTTCTCTTTCTCTGTTTTCTTCCCTTTCTTCTTCTCCTTCTCTATTTCCTTCTCCTTCTACTCCTCCTTTTCCTTTTAAATTCGCAAAATCTTTCTCATTAATATAATAGGTCCTCAAAAAAAAGTTTGTATCGAATAAAATATATAATTCGACTTTCTTGTATTAAAACGTTGGCTCGTAAACACAAGAAGACTTTACGCACTTTTCCAAAAATATTAGATTCAAAAGAATTATTAAAATAATTTTTTACAGAGGAAGAAGAGATTCTTTCTTTGATATTTCCTCCTTCTCCAATGTTGCATCTTCTTCTTTTTCTTTTTCTTTTTCGTTATTGTCGTCACCAATAACATCAATATTTTGCAAACATCTATATTAGTTCTGATTTTCTCTAATACCATCATTATATAATTTCGAGTCATTTCTTAATTTATTTTAGTTTATTTGTGTGTTAACTGAGGTTTACTTGATGTTGCTGATAAGTATTGACCAAATTTTTTTTAAGTAATTTCGATTCATTTCTTAATTTAGTTGAGGTTCATTTGGATCCAAAAATGAATTCAATGTGTTTTTATTAATGATTGAGTCTTTTTTACTATTTGTTCAAATTTGAACTAATTTCGATTCATTTGTGTGCTAATTGAGGTTCACTTGATGTTGCTGATAAGTATTTACCAAATTTTTTATTCCATAAGTAATTTTGGTTCATTTCTTAGTTTAATTGAGGATTATTTTGATCCAGAAATAAATTTGATATGTTTTTGTTGATGATTGAGTTTTTTTTACTGTTTGTTCAAATATGAACTAATTGAATGGAATAGAGTGGAATCTAATGCAATTGAATAAAGTAATCATGAATAATTTCATTCTTCTTTGCTAAAAAATTTGGTCAATACTTATCAGCAGCATCAAGTGAACCTCAATTAATACAAACACATCGAATTCATTTCTGGATCCAAATGAACCTCAAATAAACTAAGAAATGAACTGAAACTACTTAAGGAATAAAAAATTTGGTCAATACTTATCAGCAGCATCAAGTGAACCTCAATTAACACACAAATAAATCGAAATTAGTTTAGTTTTGAACAAGCAGTTAAAAAAACTCAATCATCAACAACAACAGATACAATTTATTTTTGAATTCAAATGAACCTCAATTGAACTAAGAAATAAACCGAAATTACTTAAGAAATAAAAAATTTGGTCAATACTTATCAGCAGCATCAAGTGAACCTCAATTAATTCACAAATGAACCAAAATAAACTGAAATTATTTAATGATAGCAACAGAGAAAAACAGAACCAATAAAGATGTTAGCATGGTGATGACGATAACAAAAAAGAAGAAGAACCTACGTGCGCGAATTTGAAAGAAGGAGGAGGAGGAGGAGGAGAAAATGGAGAAGGAGAAGGAGAAGATGAAGCCGAAGAAGGATATGTTTTGTGTTATTGAAACGCACGTGTATACACGCTGGTGTGAGAAAGTGATTTTTGTTGAGTTTGGACCAACTTGGTTGGATTTGGTTGTCAAAAATACTTCGATGTGTAGCTGGACTCTTTAGCTAATATGTCTTCTAAGATTACATTTGTTTGCAAGAGAACTGATACTAAAATTTCAGATACAAAAATTGAGTGAGTGAGAGAGAGAGAGAGAGAGAGAGAGAGAGAGAGAGATTGGGGTGTGCGGCGACGGCGGCGGCGGTGCGGCGGGGTGCTGGTCGTGGAGGGAGAAGGTGGTTATGGGTGTTCTGGTGAGTGAGGGAGAAGGAGAAGAGACGTTGGATGAGGGACGAAGGGTTTGCGCGAATGCGCTAGGGCTTCACGTCTCTGGGGTAAGTAAAAATTTGAATCCACGGACCCCAGTAGCACCGTTTCCTACATCATGGCGGAGCTGCCATCTTCTCGTAGCACTGTCTCCTACATCACGGCAGAGCTGCCATCTTCTCTTTTTCTACACGGTTGCTTCATATATTCTATCTTTCAGACTTTCACTGTATCTAAACAACATCACCACAGCTTCGGCTTTGGCGAAGCTTCCAACTTTTGGATCCAAATCCATCTCAACGAAGTCCAGTGAAACAAACTGTGGCCACGACAGAACAACAGGGTTTTTCCTTTGTGACTTCTATCAAGATCGGGCATCTAGGTGGTTGATGCATGGGCATCATGTTATATTGTTCTATACTTTTTCATGACAAAACTAATTCATAATGCTTAATTATTGAGTATTTTGTGCTTAATTCATAGATTACTTTCATCTCTTTGATTTGATTTATGTTGTAGAAAATGGTGGAAGAAAAGGAAGTAAAAAGCACAAGACAAAGCATTCCTTGCAAAGGAGCACTTGGAGAGCAACCTTCAGCGCTTTCTTAGGCGCTCATTTAGCAAGTGCCAAACCAGCTA
>NC_029787.2:128843354-128849230 GCF_000816755.2 Arachis ipaensis
CTGGAGCTAGGCCCGGCGCTCTCCCTCAACACTCTTACTCACGCTCATCATCAAGAGCGCCAGCCTGGAGCTTGGTTTTAATTCAATTAAAGTTACTCAAGGTCCACTCAAACTTCAAGTATGCAAAGCCCACAAATACCACTCAATCAAGGCTACAAGAATCATCTAGAATAGTTAATTTTCATTTGACTGTAATTTGTTTTGAATTTCATTTGAATTTGTAATATAGGATAGCTTATAAATAGGCTCTAGTTTTCACATAGGAGGACGACTACTGGGAGGGGTCTTTGGACTCTCACCCACACACTCTTCTTCTCCTTCATTTTCCTTCTCACCTTGTAAATATTTAGTTATGAGTCACTAACTCTTTCTATTGAAAAAGATAGCTCTATTGCAATTTAATGGATTGATTTCTTTTCATTCTTCATCTTCATTCTTCTTTCATTGCTTCTTTAGAGAGAGTCTTTGTACTTCAAAGATCTAATTACTATCGAGAGAGGGATTAGATCTATTAGAATTCCATGATGAACTTGAGAAAGGAGTCATGGAATTCAATTTGAGGCTCTTCTCTCATACTTCTCTTGATCAATACATTCTTAGTCCGGTATGTGACATGTAACCACTTTGAATTGAGGTCTTAAGAGTTGTGTGGTGTTTAAATCATAAATTAAGCTTCATCTCTTCTCATGACCAATTAGATCAAGAGATTGGCAATTGATCAAGTTAAGAGAAATCAAATCATCAAGAAGTTGGGGTTTGATTACTTATGATTTGCCAATATCAATGATTGCATGATTGAAAAGGAGATGAGAATTGTTGATCCTGAGAATGCAATATCTCTTGATCCCAATGCTTTCTTTTTTTTTCTTCTAGTATTTTACCTTTTTGTTATTTACTTTCTTGCACTTTACTTTCTTGTACTTTCCATTCCTTGCAATTTTCTTTCAAGCACTTTACTTTATTGCAGTTTACATTCATGTCATTTACTTTCCTTGCACTTTATTGCTTTCTTTTACTTTTATGCCATTTACATTTCCTGTTTGCTCATCATCACAATATAAACCGTCTAACTAGAATAATCAACTAACTATTGATTGCTTAATCCTTTAATCCTCGTGGGATCGACCTCACTCTTATGAGTTTTATTACTTGATACGACCCAATATACTTGTCGGTAGTTATGCGAAATTTAATTTTTTTTTTCCGTATCAAGTTTTTGGCGCTGTTGCTGGGGATTAATTATGATTAACAAACTACCGGTTGGTTGATTACCTAGATTAGACATTTTTTTCTTTTTGTTTTGTTCATTTAATTGCTTTCGTTCTTTATTTTATCTTGCGACTTAAGTGTTTGTGTTATTGCCTCACTAAGAATTCCTTATTTATGACATAAGGAATTTCAATTTTTCTCGGTGATTGTGTTTAATAAAAAGCATTTTCAAGTAAGAATGGGATTTACTTCATCTTTTTATCAAGTAAATTTCATGGGATATTGCCCACCACCACAAAATGATCTAAGTCATTATCCTAATGGTGGCTGGAAATATCAACAAGGAATGATAGAGTATGAGCAATCAAACCAAATGGGATATCTCCCAGAGCCACAAAATGATCCATATTTTGATGAATTTAATAACTACTCAAATTGTGTTTGGGAAGATCAAAACCAAAGAGATTTTAATGCTCCACATTCTATCCATCAAAAACCATCATCACTTGATCGTGCCTTGAGCACATTCATGCAAGATTGCCCAACCTCACCTCATGGTTCTCCATATCAAAAGTCTTCAGCACTTGACTTTACCTCACCACAAAATTCATATCCTTCATGTCATTACCCACAAAACTCATTTCATAATCCTTAGCAAGCACAACCATACATCACATGATCCCACCAAGAAGCTAGGCTTACCACCATTGAGGCAGCATTACAATCTCTTTCTCAGCTCACACAAACTTTTGCTCAAACCACACAAATTCTTGCCAAAAATCAAGAAAGACAATAAGCATTTGCCATGAGCCATGAAGCATCCATGAGAAAGTTTGAGGTACAATTGGGACAAATTGTAAAACAACTCCAGGAGAAAATCAACCAAGGGAGTTGTAATGAAGCAGAAAGTTGCATAGAGGGTGAGTTCATTGAACCACCAATTCAAGAAGCTCTTGATGAAGAGGACACTCCAACCATCACACAACACCCAAGTCTTGATATTAAAGAAGTGAAGGCAATAAACAAAAGCGCTAAAAAGAGGATTGTGACCAAGATACGAAGGATGATACCCATGAAGAAGAAAAGGTCAACCAAAAGCAATCCCACCCCTACCGCAACAAGCAAAGCAAATCAAGCCAACAATGAAAGAGAGCTTGCTGAGAAGAGGCCAAAACAGGGGACATCAACTTGCTCCTCTTTCCCCTTGAGGTCATTTCTCTTAACCAACTGGAAGAAGAGAAAGAAAATTCATGAAAAAAAATGTCAAGCTAATGACATTAAAAGAGCACTTGTTGGGAGGCAACCCAACTGTTAGTATCATTTTCTTTCTTTTAGTTTACTTTCAATAATTTGGCATATGATTGCATTCTAAGTTTGGTGTTACCATGCAACAATTTGATTTTCAATCTTCACTTGGCACTTGCATCATTCTAAAATGAAAGTGTTCACACTAAGTTTGGTGTTGCCACTTACCTTTCATGCAAAGTACCATGCATACACCACTTATTAATGCAATCACATTGTCTCAGTTTTCTTTATTGTGCTTTTATTGTATCCTTAATTTTGCTTGCTTAAGCACATGCATTACTCACATTTCATTGCTTAAGACATTCATGACCCATCATAAATCTCATCACCACTGTTTTATTTGTTGCTTGAGAACAAGCAATCATTCTAAGTTTGATGTGGAAAAGGGAAGAATATGAGAAAAGTGACAACAACAATGAAGATGAACTACAAGGTGGTAAAGTTCATTTTTCTCTTATTTGTTTCCTGTACATTCAATTGCTTGATTGTCTTCCATTTTTTATATGCATGTGTGTTATTCCTCTTGAATAAGTATAGTTTGATTTTTGAATTGTAACATATTGCTGTGATATCATAAATACCAACTTGGATTTTGTGAGTCAAAGTAATTAAGTATCATGACCATAAACAAACAAGACAATTAAAGAAGAAGCTAGCATGAGCTTATAAGTATTTGGAGGCTAGCATGATTAATTTGTTGCTTAATTGTATTTGAATTTGTTTAATTGAAGTTTTCATCTAGGATATTTTATGAAATTTTTGAAAATCTTGAAAACTTTGGAAAAGCAAATCAATTAAATCAAGTAAAAGCAAAAGGAAAAAATGAGAAAGCTGAAAGCTCTGAGTACCAATGACAATTCATTTGTCAAGTACTTGTGGTGTTTATGTATCGAGCAAAAAGCTTGAAAACAAAACACTTAGAGTCAAGGCTAGGCTCAAGTGCAAAGCACTCCCTCAAAGCTCAAGGCTCTGAGCATCAATGATTAGAAAGTAAAGAAAAGAAACAAATGAGCTTAAAGAGTCCTCTAATTAAATGCTTGTGGTGCTTATGTATCAAGTGGTAATACTTGAAAACAAAGCATTTAGAGTCGAAGCTTTTAACTAATGGTGCAAAGCACCCGAGAAGCTAAGCTAAGAAGAAAATGAAAAAGCTTGTTTCAAGGAAGGGATATAAAGAAAAGATTTCATAAAGTGAGCTAGATAGAAACATCAATCATTTGAATTTCTTTTGTGATTGTTGCATGTATAAGAAATTAGCCAATTATGAATATTAAATTGCTATTCTTCTCACCTTGGATTGCCAAAATTTATTGCAGGATTCTTTATTTGCTTGAGGACAAGCAAAGTTTAAGTTTGGTGTTGTGATGCATGGGCATCATGTTATGTTGATCTATACTTTTTCATGACAAAAACTAATTCATAATGCTTAATTATTGAGTATTTTTGTGCTTAAGTCATAGATTACTTTCATCTCTTTGATTTGATTTATGTTGTAGAAAATTGTGGAAGAAAAGGAAGTAAAAAGCACAAGACAGAGCATTCCTTGCAAAAAAGCACCTGGAGAGCAACCATCAGCGCTTACTTGGGCGCTCATTTAGCAAGCGCCAAACCAGCGCCCAGAAGAGCGCCCAATACATGCCAAGGACCCCTGGAGCTAGGCTCGGCGCTCTCCCTCAACGCTCTTACTCATGCTCACCATCAAGAGCGCCAGCCTGGAGCTTGGTGTTAATTCAATTAAAGTTACTCAAGGTCCACTCAAACTTCAAGCATGCAAAGCCCACAAATACTACTGAATCAAGGCCACAAGAATCATCTAGAATAGTTAACTTTCATTTTATTGTAATTTATTTTTAATTTCATTTGAATTTGTAATCTAGGATAGCTTATAAACAGGCTTTAGTTTTCACATAGGAGGCCGACTACTGGGAGGGGTCTTCGGACTCTCACCCACACACTCTTCTTCTCCTCCATTTTCCTTCTTATCACTTTGTAAGTATTTAGTTATGAGTCACTAACTCTTTCTATTGAAAAAGAGAGATATATTGCAATTTAATGGATTGATTTCTTTTCATTCTTCATTTTCAATTCTTCTTTCATTACTTCTTTAGAGAGAGTTTTTGTGCTTCAAAGATCTAATTACTATCGAGAGGGGGATTAGATCTATTAGAATTCCATGATGAACTTGAGAAATGAGTCATGGAATTCAGTTTGTGGCTCTTCTCTCATAATCCTCTTGATAAATACATTCTTAGTCCGGTATGTGACATGTAACCACTTTGAATTGAGGTCTTGAGGGTTGTGTGGTGTTTAAATCAGAAATTGAGCTTCATCTCTTCTCATGACCAATTAGATCAATAGATTGGCAATTGATCAAGTTAAGAAAAATCAAATCACCAAGAGATTGGGGTTTGATTACTTATGATTTGCCAAGAGATCAATTATTACATGATTGAAGAGGAGATGAGAATTGTTGATCCTGAGAATGCAATATCTGTTGATCCCAATGCTTTCTTTTTGTTTTTTCTTCTAGTATTTTACCTTTCCGTCATTTACTTTCTTGCACTTTACTTTCTTGTACTTTCCATTCCTTGCAATTTACTTTCCAGCACTTTACTTTATTGTACTTTACATTCATGCCAATTACTTTCCTTGCACTTTATTGCTTTCTTTTACTTTTATACCATTTACATTTCCTGTTTGCTCATCATCACAATATGAACCGTCTAACTAGAATAATCAACTAACTATTGATTGCTTAATCCTTTAATCCTCGTAGGATCGACCTCACTCTTGTGAGTTTTATTACTTGATACGACCCGATATACTTACTGATAGTTATGCGGAATTAAAACTTTTTTCCGTATCAGTGGTTGGCTCAGCTTTTGTTTTTGAAGGCCCGAAGACGAAATTTTTTTTTCGACCAACTCCTCTGTAGCGCGAGCTTTTAAGCTCATTATTAAGTTTAAAATTGTAAGGAGAATGGCGAGAGCGGCAGAGTGATTCAAGGGTGCTTCTGATAGCACTAATGGTTAGAGTGGTGGCAACCATGACCATGGCAACATTCATGGTGAAAATGGTGACATTTACAGTAATATAGGGTGGTGAGTTCGGTGAAAATGGAGTGGCTAAAAGAAAGGGAGATAGAAGGGTACGAAAGGGTGAAAAAAAGAGAAAGAGAAGAAAAAAAAGGAGAGATTGGTTGCACCGGAGATAGCTGAACGACAGAAATGAGAGTGACTGTAAGGTGATGATGGGTTGTGATGGAAAATGGCAGTTGAGCTTGCGTGGAAGAAGACGAAGAGAGATTTTGAAAATTTAGAGTTTGAAGAGGTTTTTTTTTTAGTAATTAAGGAAATTTT
>NC_029787.2:128849239-128850401 GCF_000816755.2 Arachis ipaensis
CTTTATACTAAATATAATATAAAGACTTAATTTAGTCTCAATTTTTTTTCAGTCTCATTCTCTCTTCTAAATACAGTCTAAGGGCACAAGGTTTACTACCAGTAGAAAATTTTAAATGTTTTATTTTAATAAATGCACATTGATATTAAAATTTACACATTTTTATAGGAAATGGATCCTCTCAATTTTTTTAACACTCGAGGGAATTAAGTGTGATCTCTCACTATTAATTTTATAAATGAGACAAAAAATAAATAAAAGAGAGAGATCAATAAAGGATGAGATTAAACAATTGACACCGTCCAATTTTTTCTCCACTTGAGAGGATCCATTCCCTATTTTTATATAATAACTTTCGGAATTAGTAACTATTAAGGCACATGTTAGTTAAGCCCTTTCCTAATTTTCAACTTCATAAAACAAGCTTTTCAGATAAGTTCATGAGTTTGTTGGACTTATAAATAGGCCAAATTTGAACCTAAAAAAATACCTATAAAAAACAAAATACTTAGGCTTTGAGCATATATTTACAACCTGAGCTAAATTTATCTAAATTGAATGTCAACTCTGCTCAATCTATTTTTACCCCTACTTAAATGTTAGATCACCAATTTAAATGGTATTTTTTAAAATTATGGGAGGTACATCCGATTTGTGTACTCGTCCGATTTGTGTACTTCAAATTTTTTTAATTTTTAAACACAAATCGAAGGATCCGATTTTTAGACAAAAATCGGACGGTCCAATTTTTGAACCTTTTAAAAATTGAACGGTCCGATTTCTATTCCCTAAATTAAATCATCCCACATTTTAAAAAAATACTACAGCAATTCACAATTCAGACAAACACTATTGTTAATCCAATATTAAAAATAAAAATATATAATATAGAATATATTTGTAATTTGAAAATATTCCACATATGATTACAGAAACGGGTGATCCTATGATTAAATGCTGTTTGGTTTTGGTATTGGCGTGTTGCCCACATTGAAAAGACAACAAAAAAAATGATGAGAGTAAGGCAATGAACTGAAACTAACCCTTTGCATTATTTCAGTTAGGCTTCCCCTGTTGTTTTTTCTTCTTTATTTGTTTAAGATTTCGGTTCCTTGACCAAATATATTAGCTGATTAGTAGACTGAAATTTAGTACTGTATTT
>NC_029787.2:128850975-128871298 GCF_000816755.2 Arachis ipaensis
CGATGGAAGTGTAATTTTTTAAAACAAAAAACACCTTGTACTTTATGAAAATGAACAATGACAACATTGAATCTTTACTCGTTGCGAATTGCAAAAAGGTTGCACGAAAGATACGGGTCTGGTAAAACTTGCTGCAACCTAAAAATCCTGTTTTTCGCGGATTGCAGAAAGGTTAAATGGTAGCCACGTATTTGACATTTCAATACTGAAAAATTGAAACTATTTCAATATTTCTTGTAGAATGTAAAAAGCTAAAACAGTAATATAAAAAACTTCTTGCTGACTGACTGCGATAAAAAAAAAAAAAATCTTTTCTCATAGATTGAAAAAGATTAAAAAAAAGCTTTCACAAAATACGAAAAATTTCTCTCTATATTTTTGTGTTTTATCCAAAAATTCTATTTTTGGTTATTACACCTAAAACTTTTCATATATAAATTTTCAGCCCATTAAAGGCACAAAATCTTTTAGTAGTAACAAAGTGAAATTATTAAAAAAAATTCCAGTAATTATATTTTGTACTAAATAAAAAGGAACTAATTTGAATTGGTTTAATAATAAAATAACTAGTCTATTAAGTAATTATTCAGAATTTAAATCTCATTTTATGTATTTAATAATTGATTGATCAATAACACATTTTTAAATAAAATTTAAATTCGAATCTTTATCCAACAGGAACCATGGAAAAAAAAAAAGTTACAGCAAGAGAGGTTTCTTCTTGCTCAACCACAATAGACAGAAGCTCACGGTTTCGGCAAATACTTATTAGCTGTTCTTACTGAATGCAATGGTGTACCTGGTTGGAATTTGGAAAGCTTGCTTTTCAATTTCATTGATCTATAGGCACATACATACACTTCAGAGTTCAGACTTCAGACAAATACAGAGCGATTATTGGATATAAGTTGCACTTTCCCCCATAGGAGAACCTTCGTTATTTATCTTCTCTGCACTGTCATGATATCAATTATCATTCATCCACAACACCTACTGTCCTATTATCAATTATCAATTATCAATTTTCGTCTTGTATGATTATAGATTTATAGTAGTTAATCTTTTCAAATCCGATTTGAACATGCATGACCACATATATACAAGACCAATTTATTCTCCTTACAAATATCAGATCATGTGACTTTATTTTTAGTATCTATTGGCTTGTGCCGTTCGATATCCTTTTAGGCAGAAACCAGCACATTGCATGTTCCCATTAATTGTCTATCTATATTTTCTGTCGCCTCCACATGGTTGAACTATATATATAGAGCAGCAGAAAATCACCCAATCTGCTACTTCTAATAACTTTGTATAGAATAAAATACCTGGTTTTATTTACACATAGTTTATTTAAACTTATTTTTATTCTCAAATCTATTACTGGCCATTTTAATATTTTAAAATACTTTTCTCTCACTTGAAAAGATCGAATCAAACTAGAATAAATTGAAGGAGCTGTTACAAGGTGCTGTGATTGTCTGAGAATCCAGATGCATGGTTCATAGATCACGCTGTGCAGCCCTTCAACATGCATGTGCACTTGTTATTGATTTTGTTCGCCATATCTATATATCCGTGACTGAAAAATGAAAACCAAGTCAGTTTATAGAATGTCAACAAAGTGTCATTTTCCAATTTCATGAATGAATGATGGACAGACAGAAAGAATGAAAATAGGACTGACACAGTGACAAACGCTCTGGAAGTCAATCTCACCATTTGTATCACTATCAATGAACCTTTCAATTTGCAATCAATCACTATATGTTGTTTTCTCCGGGTGACAAGGTCTAGACTCTAGAGAGGGGATCCTCTTAGTGTGTTCCGTCTGATACTATGAATGAGCCATTGTCTTTATCGCCATTATTATCATTATTATTATTATTAGTTGCCAATTCATATTAACTTTCTTCTCATTACTCACCTTTACTTCCACACAAACACCCACTTCCAATTTCCTTCCAAGCTTATCTTCTGCTTATCCTGCACTTATGATGGATCTTCCTCCTCCACTGTGTCCTGATGATGAAATCTTCCGTGAGAAGGTTCAGGTATATTTCTTGATTCATGATTGAGTTTATATGAAATTAAACCTGGCTAAGATCTGATCTTCATCATGTATTGCTGTGTCTATTGAGTCCTTTCACAGTTTTCAATTGATTTTTCAGAAGAAGAAAAC
Source organism: Arachis ipaensis (assembly GCF_000816755.2). Lineage (NCBI taxonomy): Eukaryota > Viridiplantae > Streptophyta > Magnoliopsida > Fabales > Fabaceae > Arachis > Arachis ipaensis. The sequence continues at coordinate 128,853,158 of NC_029787.2, forward strand.
ATGGAAGCAAGAGATCCTCCTGTCGTTTCAAATTGTTGGAGTAGTTTATGGTCAACTTAGCACTGCACCGTTATATGTGTTCGGTACAATGGATGCGGGAGCTCTTGCATCGGAGGAGGTCGTTTATGAACTCTTCTCCTTCATTTTCTGGACTTTGACAATCATTTCTTTGCTTAAGTATGCCTCTATAGTGCTCAAGGCTGATGATAAAGGAGAGGGTAAGTAATAAGTATCTTTAAATTTATAACCGCCATTAATTAATCCCTTCAAGGAAAAGTCTAGGGGCAGCAACTTTTGTATTTTCTGGCCAGCACTTAACCATCAAATCAAAAGTGAGTGATTTTCCATCATTAGATATTTAGATGTAATCTCACACTATTAAAAACATTATTGATGGCCAATTGATGGTTACAAAATACCAAAATTGCTGGCCCCCTAGCATTCCTCTTCCCTCAATTCAATTCATCAGATTTTGAAGGACTGACTTGGATGTTATGTGATTATGCCAAGGTGGTACGTTTGCGTTGTACTCGCTGTTGTGTAGAAATGCAAAAGTTTGCCTGCTCCCTAGTGATAGAAGTGCCAATCAGATTATGAATTGTGAGGGGAGAACTCCTTCAAAGATCAGAGCAAGAAGGGTCATTGAGAAAAGCAAGATCTGTCACTATTTACTGTTGTTCTTAGCCCTCTTTGGTTCCTGTATGGCCATTGGGGATGCAGTGCTCACTCCAGCTCTTTCAGGTATATACAATCTTCTAACATTTATTTCTTTCTTGTGTGATTAGTTACGTTCTTCTTCTTCAACTTACATTATTATGTATTTTTCTGGCTGTTTACCACCAGTGTTTTCAGCTTCAACTGGCGTTCAGAGATCCTTATCTGATATAATAGCAGACATGTGTAAGGCCATTTAATTTACTCAATGATGCTAGCAGAATTTTAATTTTCTCTGTGCTTTTTGATTGGCTTATCAGTTAATTGTAAATAAATAATAAGCAGATCCATCGTCACGCCGTGCTCGCGAGTCAGACACAGTGTCTAATGCCTTACGCAGATGTAAGTACAGTTTGTACCTTGCTTGAGAAAGAAGTTACAGCACCAGTTTGAGTTTACAACTAACTTGATCAATGAATGTCAATTAATGTGTTGTTTATCTAATGAACATTACATATTGCAGATGTAACTGTTCCCGCTGCGTGTGTTATATTGGTTGGCTTGTTCATGTTGCAGAACTGTGGGACGCGTAAAATTGGCTTCATGTTTGCTCCAATTATTTCTGCTTGGCTCTTGTTTATTGGAGTGGTGGGAATTTATGATATTTTCCATTGGGATGTCAAAATCATTTATAAAATATCCCCGGTATACGTCTTCAAATTTATCAGAAATTTCAATTATCACAGATGGAAATTGTTAGGAAGCATCATTTTATGCGTGGGAGGTATGTTATTTGTTTATTCTCATCAATTAGGGTTTGTTTCGGATATCGTTTAATATGATACGCACGATGTTTTACTGTTTTGCAGGATCAGAGGCAATGTTTGCAGACCTAGGCCATTTCTCCAAGAAATCAATTAAAGTATACTACATAATTCTAATTTGTGCATTGTAATTTAAAGTTAATTCTTATCAAATTGTGCATTAATTATGCGTCTACTCTGTTGTAGATTACATTTATATGCTTGATCTACCCGATTCTTGTTTTATGCTATGCCGGTCAGGCTGCATATATCTCCCGGAATTTAGGTGCTAGAGATTTCAACCATTTTAGTCAATCAATACCACGTAAGTTGGATGGAATGTATGGTAGAAATTCAGGTGCAGTTAACTTTATACGAAGTTGATAGTAAAAGTGGTTAAATGATTTATTGTCATCTAACAAACTATCAACTTGTGTTAATTGCACCTGACTTTTCACTATATGTATTTTGATCTGTTTTTGAAACTTCAGTACTTGGGTGAAGTGATATATATAGTTTGGTGTGGTGATCCCTTGGCAGGTCATTATTGCAAACATGTGTTCATAATATTATCCCCACTTGCTTCAGCAGTAGGAAGCCAGGCAACCATAACAGCGAGTTTCTCCATCATCAAACAGTGCTTGGCATTAAACTGCTTTCCCAGAGTGAAAGTGATTCACACATCAAAAACAATACACGGCCAGATTTACATTCCTGATGTCAACTGGCTACTGATGATTCTCAGTCTCACGGTCACAATTAGTTTCAGAGACATGGTGAAGATTGGCTATGCAGCAGGTTTGGCTATAATTTGCGGAATGCTTGTAACAACTAGTCTCATGTCACTTATCATCTCATTGTGTTGGGAGAAGAACTTGAGCGTATCCGCGTGCTTTCTGCTATGCTTTGGTTTTGTTGAGGCGGTGTATCTCTCTGCTTGTCTGCTACAGATTCACAAGGGAGCCTGGTATCTGCTTGTTCTTTTGACAATGACAATGACAATCATGCTCTCGTGGCACTATGGAACTGTCAAGAAGTATGAGTTTGATATGCAAAACAAGGTCTCAACAGAATGGCTCGTAGATGTGAGTCCGGGCCTCGGGATCGCCAGGGTGCCTGGGATTGGCTTTATCTACACCGACATTGTAGCAGGAATCCCGGCTTTCTTCTCACACTTCATTACTAATCTTCCCGCCTTCCATCAAGTCCTGATCATGGTATCCTTCAAGTCTATGCCGGTGCCTTATGTCTCCGAAGGCGAAAGGTATCTCATAGGTCGGATTGGCCCAAAAGATTACAAGATTTACCGCTGCATCGTCAGATATGGATACTGCGATCACATCAGGGATACTGGCGACTTTGAGGAGCACATCATTCGTTCCATAGGGGAATTCATTTCCATTGAGGAGAGAGATATTGAATCCGTGGATGCTGCCACCGCCACAAATGAAAGAATGATTGTTGTAGGGAATTCTTCAACAACGCATGGACATAACAATGCTCTAGTTCCTCTGGATGCATATGAGGGTCCAGCGGTGAACAATGAATCTCAGATCAGTCCAGTTCCTGACACGGAGGGTACAAGCAAGAAGAAGCGAAAGAAGGTTCGGTTCATGCTGCCTGTTAATAGTCCTAAAATAATGCAGCCATGTGTGAGGAAGGAACTTTTGGACCTAATTGATGCCAGGGAGAGCGGTAGTGCCTATTTCTTGGGCCAATCGCACCTAGTGGTGCGTGACGGCTCAAACTTTCTCAAGAGATTCTTAATCATGGTCTATCGTTTTAGTGAGAAAAACTGTCGAGAGCCTCCCGTAGCTCTCAAAATCCCTCATGCTGCTCTTGTAGAAGTTGGTATGGTATGTACGATATAGCACACAGATCAACCTTACACTGGTTTTCGCTATTTTAATTTATTAGTTATTCTAGCTAGGAGGAGCGCGCGAGCAGCTGCCTTTACGGAGGAGAGGATAGATATATGTTATATATACGCAGCAAACAAGGACCTCTTATCCCTGCAACGAGAAAGTCTAAGGACCAACAAAAAAAAATGAGTAATTTTCTACTATTAGATAAAATCTTACACTATTAAAAATATTATTAATAATTAATTAATGGTTGCAAATCACAAAATCTATTAGCTCCCTAACACTCTTCTCCTCTGCAACTGTAATATGCATGAAAGGGATGGTTACTTGCTTCCGCCAAGATATCTTTATAGAAACAGTCGTTTTTATACATAACTTTTTGTTAATGTCACGACCCGGCTAAAGGTTATGCACGTATATATTTGACTGATGGAGAGTTTTCTTTTAAATAACATCAAGAATTCTGTCCTATATGGAGAGTTTGTTCAGACCAATAAGAGATAATTTATTGACTAACAATATATCTTTAAATAAAATTCAGATTCGCAACGAATTAATCTTTAATCGATCAAATTAGAGAATACTATCAACAATAAAAAACATAAAAAATTAGGTCGAGAAGATAATTTGCAAAGACATTTAATACTTACACCAATAAATATCTTTTGATTTTAAGTGTATCTGTCTGTTACCTATACTTTTCCTATCCTAATTCATATTATCCTCCTTTTATAATTTTTCAGTGCGTTACATGACGAAACAGTCGCTTCACACCTTTATCACTACCATTATGACTTAATATTACAAGATTATTTTGATTTTTTTTCTCAATTGACACGTATAATTAATTTATCATGTTTTTATACTACATGACATTTAAAGTGATATATTAATATTTAATCGATAAAAAGACTAATTTAATTTATGATTATATTTCAATTATAAAATTAAATTTTAAATAAAAATAAATTCTTTTTGAATAAAATAAAATTATTTTCCGACATTAAAAAACTTTCCATAAACACTCACAGTTATTAGTTTAACTGTTTAAGAATAAGATACCCCTTTTGCCAAGGAACCGAAAAACTTAAAGCCGTCACATAAAGTTGATCGATATTAACGTGTTACTAATCTAATCTATTATTCCAGATTCTTGTAAAAGAGATTCTGTATGTCACCACTAACTTCACACTGTTGAAGGGTTCCAATATATATATAAGTGAGTTGTTCGAATTGGTGATATAGTAATAGCATTGTCTTTTTGTTATTCTCCTAATTAGTTAGTAAGATAGAAGAAAGCCTGTTGGTTGGTCCGCTGATCATATCGGGTGTTTGAAGTAGTGGTAGTGGTGGGAACTGGGAGAAAAGCACCACTATGCATGGCGAGGAGGGTGAGGGAGGAAACTGGACAAGGAAGAAGAGAGGACTGAGCAAACAGAAGGAGCGGTGGAAAAGGTTGGGGAATCGGCTGGCGATGTTTTGCGGTGAGGCTGAAGATAATTCCACCGCTCGCGGCGGAGATGTACGGCGGCAATATATTATTCACCCTGACAATCGGTACATCTCTCTCTTTCACACCGTCACACACACACACAGATTAATTAGGAATTATTCAAGATATGGTATTACATTATTGCATATTTACATGAATTGACACAACACAACACGGGTAGGACACACCACACCTATCCTCCGCATGAACTTCGGCTTCCCAATGTTCACTGAATCTTGTTTGACTCACCATTTTTGAGTTTTTTTTTTCTTAACTCACTTGATTTTATATGTCATAAGAATATTATTTATACCTAAAAGATTAAAAGTTCCACTATACATTCAAGCAATTTTATATTTAAGTTCATCCAAGTCTTTTATTTTACATTGTGAAAATTTTGTCTTCTTTTTCCTCCTCCTCCTACTTCTTCTTTTTCCCCTTCTCCTTCTTCCTTCTCTTCATCATTTTTTCATTATTGTCATCGTCACCACTACCTGTCCATACGTTCTTACCACTACATCCATCTCCTCCTCCTCATGTTTTTTTTTATTTGAATTTCTTTGATCTCCTCCTTCTTTTTCTTCTTTCTCTTCTATTATCATTATTTTCATCACCAACAACATCAACATTTTGCTAACATCTTTATTGATTATGATTCTTTGTGATGATCAAATAAACCGAAAATATTATCAAAACAAAACGATTGTATAATACTAAATGAACCGAAAATTGTTCATTATATAAATTCGAATTCAGAAACACCTCCATCTCAAATGAACAAAAAATATTATCAAAACGAAAATATTGTGTAATACCAAATGAACCAAAAATTGTCCATTATATAAATTCGAATTTAGAAACACTTGCGTCTCGAGTGAACAAAAAATGATCTCAAAACGAAACCATTGTATAATATCAAATGAACCGAAAATTGTCTATTATACAAATTATACAAATTCGAATTCGATGATAACGATAACGACAATACATATTAGAAGAAGACAATGACGATAACGACGACGATGATGATGATGACGGAGGAGAAGGATAAAAAAGGAGAAGGAGACAAAATTTCAATAAGATTAGGAGGAGGAGGAAGAGGAAGAGATGTTGGTAATGACGGTAATGGAATTGAAAAATAATAAAAAAGAAGAGGAAAAAAAAAAGAACACGTAACATCCAAAGTAAAGAAAAAGAATAAGAAGAAGAAGTGCTTATGGGTGTCAAAAATCCCCAAGAGGTGGGGATCCCCGCAAGGACCGCCTTGAATAGGCCCCAGTGGTGGGGAATTTTTCCCGTGGGGATGGGGAGCGAAATTCCACTGAGACAAGCGCGGGGATCCGAGCGGAGATCCCCGCCCCATCTCCAATAATTTTCCAAATTTTTTAACTTACTTAATAACTCTTATTTTATTTCTAATATAGAGGTTTTTTTAATAATTTCACTCATTGAAAAATCATAACCCTGTTATTCAAGAATTTATTTTATAGACTATGATTTGCTATGTTATATTTCTAGACTTATAATGTTGGATAAGATATGTTTGTGTGTTTGTAATAATATTTTGTAGTTTATTTTTTGGTTTTTTTGATATTTTTTATTATAATTTCCATATGAATGTTAAACATAGGGAGTTGGGGAATAGGGCCCCGCGAAAAATGCGGAGAACGCGGGGAATGGGGATGGGGACAATTATTCTCCCATGGCAGAGAACAGGACGGAGACGGAGATTAATTCTGGGGACGAGGACGGGAAGTAGGGAGGCATCCCCCGCCACCCCGTGGAGCCCCATTGACATCCCTAGAAGTACAAGAAGAAAAAACGAAAAAAAAAATGTGGAACTCAAATCACTTAGATAAATTTAGATGTAAAATTGTTTAAAAGACAACCATTCTTAAAAATAAAATGCCGATAGAATTAATATAAAGATGAAGAAAAATATAAAAAAATAAATTAAAAAATATATGACAATCAAAAAATAAATTATGACTATAATTAGTCATTTGATCTGTACACGAGTTTATTAATCTCTAAACTTATCATTAATTTTACGAGGTTTGATAATTGAGAGAAATGTTAAAAGATGAAAAGCAAATTTAATTTGAATTAGAGATTAGTTCTCTAAAAATATTAGAAAGTGAATGTATAAAAAACTAATATAATTAAACTTTTATATTTAAAGACTAATTAAAGACTATATAGCATTTTTCAGTGTCTGTTATGTCAGAAAAATAAGAAAATCAATTAATAATTAGTTAAAAATATTTTTATATAATCAAAGCTTGAAAAATTTTATATGTAAAATTAAAAAATTATATAAAATATCGTGATAAATAAAAAAATTAACAAAAAAGATAAAATAAATAGGTTTCGCCAATATAAGATATACTCAAACATTCAAATACACAAATTTGCTACAGGCATAACCACACTATAAATGATGCACGTTCTCTGTAATGATTTATAAATTTTGTATGAACGAGGATTTAAAATTTGTAAGTCTTAACATTTATTTAAGGTTGCTTCACAATTTTTTACATTCCAAAATATAGAAGACTCTCCATGAAACATTAGATTTTTTATTTAGTGTTCATAGAAGGAAGATTTTCCAAAACGAATTAAAATCACTTTTTATTTCTCAAAAACAAAGAAAAAAAACCTTCAATTACTCAAATCCATTTTTTTGTTTGCAAGTTGTACATAGATTGAATGGGCCAGACCCGATTTGAAGGCAAATCGGCCCAGCCTCTCGTGATGAGTAGCAGTTCTAGTCTTCTAGAACGACAATAGATGTTCTTAATTTTTTTTTTTAATTATTTGATAAAGTGTAATATCTCGTTTTACATTTTTTAAATAGAATTAAAAAAATTTAAAAAATATTGAATAATAAATAATCACATTTTACCAAATAATTAAAAAAAAAATTTAGAGAATCCAATACATTAGGGGTGTACATGGTCCGGCCCGGTCTGAAGACCCGGCCCGGTCCCGAACACGTTAGGAGCTAATTTAGTGTGATTTCATCGGGTTTAGGGTCTCAAAAATAGACTCGGTCAGTATTTCGGGTCGGGTCCGGGTCATAACTAGGGTCACCCGAACTCGGCCCGGTGGCCCGGTCATCATACACAATTAATATTTTGTGTTATTAGTGATGGATGATGGCTATTCTTATGTGGAATTTAAATATTGTAAACCTTAATATTTTGTGTTATTAGTCATTATAAGATTATAAGTTAGTGTTTTATGTTTAAAATGCATAAGACTTTAGACTAATGCATAATATTGTATTATTTGTATTGATTTAAATATTTGGTGTTATTAGACAATATTAGTATTGATTATGGTTATGCTTTAATTTTAGAGAAGAGTTGGTTCTTGTTATATTTTTTTTAAGTGAATTTTACTATGTGAATTGTGAAATAATGGTTGGAGATTAGGTGGTTTTTACATGCTAAAGACCCGGTTTTCACCTGATTTTTATCCGGTTCGAAGGTGCATAGGTTTCATCGGGTCTAGAATCGGGTTATGGTCTAAAAATTAGACCTGGTCTATATTTCGGGTCGGGTCTGGATCAAGCCAAACCCGGTGTGACCCAGCCCATGTACACCCCTACAATACATATATTTAGACAAAAAAAAAGTTATATATATACACATTTATGTTTTTTATTTTATTTATGTAACTATTTTATAATTTTTGTGTTTTTTATTTTTTTATTAAAATACTTTTATTTTATATTTTTTAAATTTTAGGAACAATTTCTTATAACAAACGTTTAGAAAAAATATAGAATTTCTTAAAACAATTTAAGTAGTCACATATTATGTTATTGTTACTTTTAAGTTACCTAATCTAAATATTTTAAATTTTTATTAAAAGTTAATGAGTTTAAGATGATATACAAATTTAAATAGAAGGTGGTCACTGACTGGTACTACGTTTTGGGAGCCGCCATTCGAGTTGCGTACTTGAAGGAGTGGAGGGTGGTATCCGATAGAGTAATTCTGTTTCTGATGATGAATAACTGTTTCTTCATCTTAGTAACACGTATGTCTTTTTTGAAAGACAGACACAGGAACATAAACATTAAAGATATGGATACAAATTATTAATGTATATATATTTTATTTGGTAAAATATTGAATAAGACACAATTTATTGTGCTTGGTAAAATATTGAATAAGTACAATAAAATTAGGGAAAAAATTCATATTTTATAAAAATTAATAAGAAATAAAAATATAAAAAATTGTGTTTAATTGATTGTATCTCTCTATTTCAATATTTTAGAAGAATATTAAATATGAATCTCGCTAGGGAGCGAATAGAGTATTTGTACAATGTGTATAATGGGCTATTTATTTGGTCTAATATGAGTTTAAAAATGAACATCTAGGGTAAAATATTACTAATTTCTCAAACACAATACATTCATATTATTCATAATAACCATCCGAATACCAAGATAATAAGCATCTAATATCCTACTGAATCGAACATCCCTATACCTCCATTGTACACATTGTATCGATACTCTATTAACTCTCTATATTTCCTCTATTAAATACATGACGTATCCATCAAAGATTTGTGACCCAACAAACAAACAACAAATATGTATTAACGTGTTGTTTGAAACCAAACGTTGCCTAAGTGGATATTAGTAGCACGTACATGGTATAATTTAAGCCATGGTTGAAACTAGAAATAGCTAAAGAAACGGGATTCTAGCGCGAGAGAAATTGAGGAGCAGAAGGATACAGAAACTAAAGTAGCGTGGGCGCAGTGCAGTATATATAATTGTAAGAGAGAGATGGGGAAATGAGATAGAAAACTAAAGAAAGAATGTACATTACATGGATGCAGGTTGTACAACATTGGGTGGAAGCATTTCATACTGATATGGGCGGTCTACTCCTCCTTCTTCACCCCAATGGAGTTCGGATTCTTCAGAGGCCTCCCGGAGAAAATATTCCTGCTAGACATCGCGGGCCAGTTGGCCTTCCTCCTAGACATCGTGCTCCGCTTCTTCGTGGCCTACCGCGACACCCACTCCTACTGCGTGGTCTCCAGCCCCTCCCGCATCGCCATGCGCTGCCTCAAGTCTCCGCAATTCACCCTCGACCTCCTCGGCTGTCTCCCCTGGGACTACATCTACAAGGCAGCCGGCAGGAAGGAGCCGCTCCGCTATCTCCTCTGGATCAGGCTGACCCGGGCCGCCCGCGTCACGGAGTTCTTCGAGACTCTGGAGAAGGACATCCGGATCAACTACCTCTTCACGAGAATCGTGAAGCTTCTCGTGGTGGAGCTCTACTGCACCCACACAGCCGCCTGCATCTTCTACTATCTGGCCACCACCATCCCCCCCTCCCGCGAGTCCTACACTTGGATTGGCTCCCTCAAGATGGGCGACTTTGCCTACTCGGACTTCCGCCACATCGACCTCTGGAAGCGCTACATCACCTCCCTCTATTTTGCTATTGTCACCATGGCTACTGTTGGCTACGGCGATATTCATGCCGTCAATGTCAGAGAGATGATATTCATCATGGTTTATGTCTCCTTTGACATGATTCTTGGCGCTTACCTTCTTGGCAACATGACCGCCTTGATTGTCAAGGGATCCAAAACCGAGAGGTTTAGGGACACCATGACTGAAGTTATCAAATACATGAACAAAAACAATCTTGACAAGGGCACAAGTAAGGCCATCAAGGGCCATTTACGCTTGCAGTATCATCGCAGCTACACACAACCTGCTGTACTTCAGGACATCCCACCCTCTATTCGATCCAAGGTATATATTCATCATCTTTTCATTCCTGGTCCAACTTCACTTGTGACACCGACATATTTTTTTATTGGTTTTTGCAGATTTCAATTAATTTGTATGAGGAGTTCATTGAGAACGTTCCTCTTTTCAAGGGTTGCTCCTCAGAGTTTGTTAAGCAGATTGTAAGACTTACTGTAACACTTCACTTATTCTTTCTCTTGGTATTGTTCTTAATTGTACATGCTAGCTTCATGCTTCATTATCATTCTAGTATATTTGAAGATACACTGCTTCAATTGCCAAATATTTGTCCTAATCATTGTCTGTGACGACCGGAAAAACTTGATGCATGCGTTATCCTTGTACTTCATGCACTTTCTTGAAAGCGCCACCAGTATCTGAAACTTGTCCTTTTTTCTTCAATAAAAAACACCTGATTCAGATTCTTGTTTGACAGACAACCAAAGTTCATGAAGAGTTTTTCCTTCCTGGAGAACTGGTTTTGGAGCAAGGAGATGTAGCTGATCAAATTTACTTTGTATGTCATGGAGAGCTGGTACGGGTTATGGTAGCATTGATTTTTTATTTTATTTATTTATTTAACTTCCTATGTCTTTCAGCATTACTTTCCCTCTCACTTCAATTCCTCATCAGTTAACTTTCACTATTTTCTAAACTAACTGCTCCAGACTCTAAACAAATTATCATAAAAGATGATGTTTACTTTAGAGTGGATAATGAAACATGAACCAGGGAATGGTATTTGTTAGTGATGGATTCTTCTATTTCAAATTGCTGTCGTTCCATAAATGTGAAATGTTTTCACAAGTGAAATAGTATTTTTAAACCATACCTGACTGTTCATCCTTTTGTCTACAGCGTGAGATAAGCAGTGAAAATGACAGTGGTACAGACGAAGTAGTCCAATTAAAAACCTACGATTCCTTCGGTGAGGTTTCTTTCCTTTGCAATATGCCTCATCATTCCACAGTCATAGCTCATGAGCTTTCCAAGGTTTTGCGACTTGATAAGCAATCCTTGAAGGACATAGTGAAGATATACTATGTAGATGGCCGTGTTACCTTAAACAATCTCCTTGAGGTATATGTTTGCCTTGGATATAAAAAATAAATAATCATTTTACTGATGGAAACATATGGATTTAGAATTTTAGATCATCCATGCTGGTTTCGGACTCATGGTTATGCGTGGCTGACAGGGAAAAGACTCCGGTCTAAAACGCAAGTTGTTGGAATCAGACTTGAGCTTGACTATTGGAAACCAGGAAACAGAGTTGACTGTGAGGATGAATTGTGCTGCATATGAGGCTGACTTATACCTGTTGAAACGTTTGATCACATCCGGGGCAGATCCCAATAACACTGATTATGATGGTAGATCGCCCTTGGTATCAACTCTCTTCATCCAGCCTATATTATTATTATTTTTATTTGAATAGGCACTAACCTATCTATTGATTCATTTTTTTGTTAAATGTGTGTAACAGTAAAAAAAAGTGAAATTAGTTGAGATGACAAGTTGCTCTTAACTAAGATATTTTTTTGTTCAAGTCTTGTCTATACTATATATTAATCTTTGTAGCATTCCCTCAAATCTAATCTGACTCGCACTCTATGAGTAGGATTGGTTGAATCTTGTTCTTCGCATGTGAGTGAGTGAGTCTTGATTAATTTGTTGAGAAAGAAGATTTTTGAGACATAATACAGTGGTGACAAGCTAACATTTTTAATTACGTGTTTTATGTTTACTATCACAGCATATCTCTGCCTCAAAAGGATATGTAGATATTTCTTCCTTTCTAGTTGAGCAAGGAGTAAATATCAATTTACCAGGTTAGTTTTTGAACTTTTTTCCGTTTTAAGGTGATTGCGGACAATCCTTTTATTTTGAATGTGCTGTATTGAAGTCAAAATATTGAGTTTGGTTTAAACCTTAAACAACCATCTGCATCAGATAAATTTGGGACTACTCCCTTGCTAGAAGCCATCAAGAATGGACATGAAGACGTAGCTGCTTTACTAGTTAATGCAGGGGCTACTCTCACTATTGATGATGCCGGCAATTTTCTGTGTGTGATGGTTGCAAAGAAGGAATTTGACCTCTTAAAAAAGGTTCTGGCTTGTGGAATTAATCCAAATGCCAAAAATTATGACCAGCGCACACCTCTTCACATTGCTGCTTCTGAAGGTTTGTGTGCAGTAGCTGAACTACTTCTGGGAGCAGGAGCAAGTGTATTATGTAAGGACAGATGGGGGAATACACCACTTGATGAAGCTCGTATTAGCGGAGATATAAATGCTCTCAAAATGCTTCAAGTTGCCAAAATTTCTCAGTTGGCTGAGTTATCCTGTGGTATTCAAGAAACTAAAGGTATGATTGTCATTTTAAATTAAACTCAGTTGGTTTAATTTGTTTTTCTGACGTATGCTTTGATTGAGTTTGCAAGCAGAAATATTGCCATCAAGAAATGAAATTCCGAAGAAGAGATGTATAGTATTTCCTTTCCACCCATGGGAATATGATCATAAAGAAAGGAGAACAGATGGAGTTGTTCTATGGGTCCCGGAAAGCATTGACGAGCTTATAATAACGGCAATGAAACATTTGAACATTTCAAATGGAAATTGTATTTTAACAGAACAAGGAGGCAGAGTTCTAAATGTAGACATAATTAGCAATGATGAGAAGCTATTTCTGGCGAGCCAAGTGCAGAGTGCAGAGTGAGGTACATAAAAGGATCAGGCACAAAATTAGGGATCAGTTCGTTATATTTCTTGTCTTTTCACATTGCATTGCAAATTTGCAATGATGCTCAGGTATATTTCAAGTTTCTCCTTCTTGTGCCTTCTCTGGACTCTGGAGCAAGTCGAGCTTCCTTCAACGACCTAAATTAAAAAATAATGTATAAATTCAAGTGAATGCATTATGTATTGGATTTATGTTTTGTAGTGATATCATAGGTGCACCTGTTTTTGAAATTTTAAGTAATTTTTTTTTATATCTAAATTTTTCTAAGAATTTTCATTTCAAAAAAATGAAAAAGAAAAAGAGAGAGAAGAGAAGAGTGGACTCAATTTTTTTCCATTTATTTATTTGGAATTTTAAAATTTGCACAATCCGACATTAGGATTTATCTTTTGCAGTAAAATGTAAAAACTTCTCTTCATTAACTCTTATAATTTCTCAAAAAATATTAAGGGAAAATTTATTCGACTTAAAAACTAAATTGAAGTAATTTGATTGTTATCTTGCATCTAGGTTTTTTTTCTAATATAAATTATAAAAAATATTTATTTTTTCAAAACTCATTTCTGAACTTTATTTATTGAAATGCACGTTTTTTTGGGTATTTAGACAAGTTCATGCACTCTATAGCGAACTTTATAAAAACTAGCAAGTTCGCCGTATCTCAGGTGAACTCTATAAAAAAAATTTAAAATTTTTAAAATACATGTTTTTTATCTATGTCATCGTCTCCAAAAGAGTATATAGATCATAAAAGCACACAAAAATATACAAACAATAAATATGGGAATAAGTCGTATTTTATTTTGGGAAATAATTAGTTTTTTTAATTTATAATTAAAAAAATTATTATTAAATATGACTTATTCTGGTGTACCGTGTATTTTTTGAGACGATAATAATGGTTGCCATTGTTAAATATGGCTTGTTTTCTTAATTTATAATTAAAAAAAATTCTTGAAGAAGACATGTTTATTGTTTGTGTATTTTTGTGTGTTTAGCGTGCGTTTGGTTGGTGTCTTTGCCTCTTTGGACACTAAAAACATGGACCGTTTGTTTGTTGAGACACAAATTTATGATGGATACGGTGGTACACAAGTATACACAAAATACATGTTTTTAGTGTCTCCTCATTAAGCTGAGACATTGAGACACAATTTATAAGACACAAAATTTTATATTTTTATCCCTTTTTCTTTTTAAATTCCAACTATGACCCTAATTAATCTAACCCTAATTCCCTTTTTTTTCTCTCTTATTATCTTCTTTATTCTGTGTTTCTAACCCCAAAATCCTTCCAACCTCCAAGTCCCTCCACCCTCTCTCTTCCATGGCTGTGTCCCTCCTCCACACCACCCCATAGTCATTGCCTCTCCTCTCTTTCTCATTTCCTTCTCTCTTTCTCTCTTCCCATCACTCTGCTTCTCCTTCCATTGTTTTGTCCCTCCATACTGCTACCACGGGCCGCCACCATTGACGTCCCTTCTTTCTTCTTCCTCCTCTTCTCTCTTTCTCTCTTCACACAGTCGAACGTATCATTACCATGGGTGATCTTCTTCGGTCAGATTTATTCGTCTCCACTATTACTCGAATCAATTTCATTAAGAAAGGTGAAAAAAATCAGGAAAGCCCAAAATAGTAGTCGACCATTCTTCAGATCTGTCTTCTCATTTTCTTTTTTTTTTTTTATTTCAACCTGTTTCAGTTTTTTTTTTTAATGAGAAAATTGAATTGTTGAGCTGATGAATAAATAAAAGTTAAAGATAATATTTTGCGATGAAGTTAAAAAATTGCAGGTGGCAGTGGTGGTGGTAGAAAGCTATGGTGGCGGCAACGTTAATGCTGATGGAAGATGATGGTAGAGAGTTAATAAGGATAAAATGGACATTTGAATTAAATTGTTGTGTCTTGTACACTAATGCCAAACACGTTAAAAAATTTGTGTCTATCTGTGCTTATGTCTTTTGGTATAGTTGTGTCTGTGTCTATATGTTTTGAAGACAGTAACCAAACGAAGCCATATACGGCAAACTTGCTATTTTTACAGAGTTCGCCGTAGGGTACGGCGAACTTGCCCAAATATTTAAAAAAAAAAGTGCATTTCGATAAATAAAGCTCAGAAATGGATTTTGGGAAAATAAATATTTTTTATAATTTATATTAGAAAAAAATCCCTTGCATCTTTCTATCTATCTAGTTATTAAAACGAGGCTAAAGAATTTTAATATGGATTTTAGGTGTGCTTTACTTGGAAATGGAGGTTTTTAGTGTATATACAAGTGGGTGGACGTTACAGACATGCAGGCACAACACACAAGTAACGTGCTGACTCAACACGCAACTCACGTGTTAGACACGTGGCACAATCGCACGCAACACGCAGGTACCGTGTTGCCACGTGGTGCTCATCCCTTCAACACACAGGTAATGTGATTCACACATGGCAGACAACATGCATCCTGTGTGTTGCACACGTGACAGACGTTGGTTGGATGGCGTTGCAACACGTAGCCTGCAAGGTGAGTCTTCTGTCTATAAAAATTAAAGCTCGTAACCATTTTGCTTCATTGTGAGAGAAGTATTTTTCTCCAGGGTCGGTACGATGGAGGGCACTGCAAATATAGTGGTTTACCACAACGATGAAGTCGTACGAAATACGTATGAGTGTGTGAGAATATGTTGTCGTTTGTGGTTTTGTGCACTATAACGTTTGCGGAACTACAGTACGGGCTCTTTCAAAGCATAGAGATTGATATTTTAAAGAGGGTGACCAACATTCTCTACAGGAGTCCGATTGTCGTATTTGACGGCCTGATACAGTTTGAGGTTATGCCAATCGCCGACGAAACTAGTATTCAGCGGATGTTTTATATTCACCAACAAACTCAGGTGCAACACCCAAGGATTGAACGATGATACAGATGTGCAAGATGACAGAGTTGAGGCGTACTTGGGAATGAACGATGATAGCAATGAGGAGTTCGAAGCTACGTACGAAGCCGGTGATGAGGACGAGGACGGCAATGGGGGAGGTGAGGTAGTGGCAGAAACTTTAGTAGTTCTAGCCGCAGTTAGTCAACCGATGGATGTTTCACCTTTTATGCATATCTTGGATCTTGACGTCATGCAAGCACCAGAGTTTTCCGAATATGCAAACATATGTACGTGAGCAGTGGGTAGTATATTTACTTGATTTTGTTTTAGCGGATCGATGAATGACAAATTTGTTTTCTTATAGGTGTTGCTGATCCTGAGGATGGGGAGTTTAGAATCGGAATGGAATACAGTTCAAGCAAATCAGTCATTGCGGCAATTCGGAGTTACACTATCTCCAGAGGAGTCAATTACATTGTTTATGAATTCGAGCTACAGACGTTCTATGCAAAGTGTAAGAATTATGGGCGTGGGTGCAACTGGCTTATCCGAGCCAGCTTGATATAAAAGAAAGCTTGTTGGGAGATTCGGAGATACAACGGGAGGCACACGTGTTCCATGGGAACGATCTCACAAGATCACTCCAAGTTAGACTCGGACACGATTGCTGAGGCTATGAAGCCATTGATTGAATCCAACCCATCCATAAAAGGTCAAATCTATAATTGCGAAAGTTTAGGCAAGATTCAACTACACTATTAATTACCGGAAGGCTTGGCTGGCAAAGCAGAAGTCGATAGCCAAAGTTTTCGGTGGATGGGAAGAATCTTACCAATCTTTGTCATTGTGGTTCTTGGCAATGGTTCAGAAGATGTCTGATTCACAAGTCCAAATAGAAACACGACCCCTGTATAACGGGAGTCAAGAGGTGGATGGTGTTAGGATATTTCATTGGGTATTCTGCAATTTCAATCCATACATAAGAGCTTTTAACAGTACATTTAGAATAATATTATCCAAATAAATAATAACAAACTATTAAACTTATGTTAAGTAACAACTAATAAATTAATAAAAAATAATAAACTTACATAATTAGGATGTCCCAAATAATTGATAACATGATTTTCACGAGACGTATAATTACATACCATTTTAAATGTTCTAATCTCACTCTCAATCTTAAAACTAATCCAAAACATACAACCCAATGAAAGAAACCCCAAACCCCTAACACTCCATTACCCCACCACTCTCAATAATAGAATGAAACGAAACCCAGCCCCACCACTATTTTATACACCCGCGGCACCAATCCTCAACTCTCACCATAAATGACTGTTTTTTCCGGAGCCAGACCTGCCGGTTGCATGGAGACACGGGGCAAGACGCATGTTACGTGCTGCTGCATGCAGGACATGTGGCGCAGCGGCGTTAACACGCAGATAACGTGCTGCTTGGATGAAAACACGTGGCGTTTACGTATTTAGAGCTACTGATCAATGCACCTTGGCTTGATAAGTTGAGAATGTATGGTTTATGGTAATAGTGAAGGAGAACGAAAATAATATGCAGCCCAGTCCCACTGTTTCTCTATTTTTATATCCCAGGAGTGGATCTAAAGCCATAAATGTTACTTGTTTTCGGAGTAAGGTTGCCTCTTGCATGGAGACAGTAGACAACACATTACCTGCGTGTTGAGTAACACATAACCTGCGTGTTGAACTGTATTTCTGACACCTCCACAACTCTATAAAACAACTAATATTTAAGCAAAACATTATTTTTGTTTTCATATCTAAAATAATTTGTGTGAAAACGAATATACGTCTTTTATTATTATTATTATTATAACATGGTGACTGGTAATTGGTAGTTGATGATTTTTGTTTATTTAAAAAAAAAATTCTCCGT
>NC_029787.2:128871323-128886032 GCF_000816755.2 Arachis ipaensis
GGTCAAAATAATAAAATTTAGACATAATAAAAAATTATAAATTTAGTAATAATTAATTTTTTATTTTATCATTTTATAATTCTTTTATTTGAGAGATCTTTTTTCATATTTTAATTTCATGTTAAAATCCCTGAGGTTACATGAAGGCAATAATAAATTATGGCAGCATGAATGGCCATTTGTGCACCACAAATAAATTGTTTGCAACAACTGAACAAGTAACATCTCCGGTTGCCTGTTCTTACTTCTTTTCTCAGCCTCATGATTCACGAGTGAGGGCCACTGGGTCACTCGAGGTAAAGGATCCCCATCAAATCCGTTTCGCGAACTCTCTTCTCCGTTCTATCGTTTTCTCAATTTTAAACCCAAAAGATCTTTCTCCTCATCTCTGTTTTACGTGTTTCCACCTTCGTTATTTATTTTTTTGCACGTTTTGCACCTCTAGTCTTTTCTCCTCGTGTACCACTCTGCACCATCCTTTTAAAATTTCATAATAAGCGAAAAAAATGTATATGATATTTTTTTAAATTAATTATCTCTTTCAATTTTTTAAATTTAAATTTTAAAAATTTTATATATTTAACAAAAATAAATTAAATTTTAATACATAAAAAATTAATGAGAAGAAAAAAGTATATAATAAAAAATGAAAAAAGCTTAATGCTTAATATAACACAAAAATTGAGGGAATAGAGGTAAATTTTTCAATTAAGAAAATTTACTAGTCACCAAAAAAATTAAGAAAATTTACTATGGAAATGTGATCTAATAGTTATTTCATGGATTTCATTAGATTTTTTAATGATTAATTGGAGTTTTGACCAACCTTTAGTTGTTAACTCGGTCAACGACTCAATGTGTTAAACAACAATAATTTTTTAGGAATTTATAATACTTCGACCAAGCAAAATCAAAATTTTAAAAGAATAGGGGCATGACAGTCATTTTGCGTGTTAATGGGTACACAAGTGGAGGAGACGCCATATAAAGACTAGAGACGCCTCCCTAAATGTTCCGATTAACAAACAGTAAACAGCCATCATAAGAATCACAATACAACTAAAACACGAAAGGATTAATAGTCAGAATTGTATACCTCTGTTATCATCAACTAGGGTTCTTGCAAATGGACGCGACGACCACCGTGGTGCGATCGCCCTGCAAAGCGTCGATCCTCATCGGAAGACCCAGCATATTGGCGCCCAACGGCTGCAGCTTCGCCCGCTTTGATTCCAATTTTCGCTTCTCTTCTTCCGCTAAGGTATCAAGTCAAATCCTAGCTGAAGTAGCCATGGAAATGAAACCACTTCATCTCAAATCATATCATATCTTATGACACACGATTAATTAATGCTCCGTAAATGAATTGCATTGTTAAATAGTTGTCAGTCCAAATTAGCATTCCATTATTTGATTGTTGTGTCGATATTTTGCAGCTATGCACTTCTGTTGCTATTCCCAAGCAAGGGCAACGGAGAGTGTGTGTTGGAAATAGAAGAGGCTTAGTAGTTAGAGCTGCATCGTCTCCGGAATCATCAGAGTCCGGTACCAAGATTGCTCCTCTTAAGCTGGAGTCCCCGGTTGGCCAGTTTCTCTCTGAGATTTTGATTAATCACCCGCATCTTGTCCCTGCTGCAGTAGAC
Organism: Arachis ipaensis; assembly: GCF_000816755.2. Lineage (NCBI taxonomy): Eukaryota > Viridiplantae > Streptophyta > Magnoliopsida > Fabales > Fabaceae > Arachis > Arachis ipaensis. Next base: position 128,872,967 of record NC_029787.2, read on the forward strand.
AAGCAGCTTGAGCAGCTCCAGACCGACCGCGATGCTGATGATCAGAAGGAAGCTCCTGCTGCTTCAGGCACTGATCTAGTTTTGTACAGGTTTGTTGCATACTTGATGGCTGATGTGATGTTATGCTATCTTATTTTAGGTTCTTATGCACAAATGTTGTTTTATCGTTATTGCTTTGTTGCTAATAATTATCGCTAGTTGAATTCTTGCTTATGGGCGTAATTTAGATGAAAGGAAAAAACTCTTATGCACTGTATATGCTTTATATTATGTAGTATAATTATAAAGTATTATAAAACCTTTTTACAGCACATATTCAATTTTTATACCGCCCTTATTTGTTTATTGTAGGTAGAGAGAAGCTTTTACTATGTTCCTCATAAGGCTATGTTTGGCAGACACTTAAAGATTTTAGGGGAAGAAAATTTCATTGGACAAAAATTATGGAATAAAAATTAAAGCAGTAAAATATTGCCTCATTAAAATATTTAGTTGTTGAATTTGTGTGTGTGTGTGTGTGTGTGTGTGTGTGTTTAGTTATGATCCCTAAAAAGATTAGTTTTTAAAAAAGGAAACTCAATATCATGGACTACATTTGTAAAAGCAATTTATGTATTCATGAATATCACCTTTAAAGGAGATAGGGATTCCATGGATAGGATGGAAACATGGAGTTGTCTACTTTCCCTTGCTGTTCTCTAAATTTGAAAGCTTTTTGTAATTTTAAGCCTTGGAGTTGTTGACCAATGACCAATGTGGTGGCTTCAAAAATTTTCCAGGAGAATAGCGGAGGTAAAGGCTAATGAAAGGAGGAAGGTTCTGGAAGAGATCTTGTATGCGTTGGTGGTGCAGAAATTCATGGATGCCAATATTTCTCTGATTCCCTCCATCACCCCTGATCCATCTGGAAGAGTTGATTCATGGCCAAGTGAAAATGGAAGACTTGAGCAGCTTCACTCTGTTGAAGCATATGAGATGATCCAAAACCACTTGAGTCTCATTCTGGGTAACAGAGTAGGAGATTCAATGACTGTGGCTGAGATCAGTAAACTAAGGGTAGGGCAGCTCTATGCTGCATCAGTGATGTATGGTTACTTTCTTAGGCGAGTTGACCAAAGGTTCCAGCTGGAGAAGACAGTGAAATTTCTTCCAAGTGCCGCAGAGGATAATAATGTTGATCAAATTGTCATGGGCGATACAAGACATGCTGGTGGTGAGGACACTCCTCAAGTTATGTCTCATCCTGAAGTCTCTGCTTGGCCTGGTGGTGATGTCAGTCCTGGTGGATTTGGATATGGGATAAAGCCAACCAGGTTGCGTAGCTATGTGATGTCCTTTGACAATGATACACTACAGAGATATGCGGCAATAAGATCAAAAGAGGTTGTGAGCATCATCGAGAAACATACAGAGGCATTGTTTGGAAGACCTGAAATTGTTATAACACCCGATGGGGCAATTGATTCTTCAAAGGATGAAAACATCAAAATTAGCTTCGGTGGTTTAAAGAGACTTGTTCTAGAGGCTGTGACTTTTGGTTCTTTTCTCTGGGATGTTGAAAGCTATGTGGACTCGAGGTACCATTTTGTCTTAAATTAAGTTCTGCTTGCTTCTATATTTCCATAGGCAAAGTATGTATAACCTTAGTGACAAGAAGTCCAAATATTGTTGTTTAGTGTTTACTAATTAATCTGTACATGAAGTCGAAATATTGTTGTTTAGTGTTTACTAATTAATCTGTACATACTATACAGTGATTTTTGCTCTACATTTCCCTTCCCTAACTAAGGAAATGTTGTCGTCATTTGTTTCCTATAGCAAATCCTTTCACAAAATGGTAATTTCACTAATTTGGATTGCTGTTTTCCCGAACTTGTTTGGATATTAGTTGGATATTGGAACCCCTTGATTTGGATATGGCTTTTTGCCTACAAATCGATTGCTCTCAAAACTTGGGCATAGAATCCCTTATACTAAGGTAGTAGTTGTGTTAGAAATATTGGACACCGTCAACGGATTCTTAATTAGTAGTAGTAAAGCTTAGGGTTTTTCACCTTTCTAAGATAAAAATTATCTGAGAGTTCCAATTCAAAAATATTTACATCTGCCCTGTTGCAGCAGTATGTTTTGGTTTTTAAAACATAAATCAAAGCAGAGACACGTGTTTTACTTTTGATTTAAATTAAATACAAATCGCAAGTGTGTTTGTGGTTTGCTCAAAACTCATTAAGCCAGCTTTGGGATAACTAATTTTTATCTATTTTTTAAAAATGTAAAAACCCAATAGCTTGTATACATCACATATCCAGAAAATATTGAATAATTGACTCTCCAATCCTAATACGATAAAATAAATGTTTTATTCTCTTGTACAAAAAAAAATTCTCTTACTCTTGGATGTTGGAAAGAGCAACTCGATTTCCAAGACTTTGAAGCAACATATAACGTTGGTTGTTCCGTGATGAAATATCTTGCATTCTTGACTATCAGTGAAAAGAAACAAAAATTTAGACGTATAAAAGACGCTAGCTTCAAAGCCTTTACAGTAGCAAATCTTTTCAATCCCAAGATTAAACACACTAAACGTTTATCAGATATGACATGAAGAACTGAATTCTAAAATATCACCTACTAATTTGCCGGGGTGTTTGCCCATCTAAAATTCTAAATGGCTATCATGGAGATCTAAACGTTACATGGAAGAATATAAATCCTTTGACGAAGTAAATCTGTGCAAAATCTTGCCATAAACATCATAGAACTCAATGTCAGCATCTGTCTGAGTCAATTTGACAGACATGAAGCCTTGTCCGTCATAGAAGAAATTTACGCCTCTTTTGTGTGTTTCTTTGACGTCTCCTCTCCAAGCCTTTGATCCTGCCCCGCTAGTTAGGAATTGGATAGGGCTGCAAAGAAGTTCATTCATTAGACAAATAAGCGCCGTTTTAAATGGTTGTTTTCTGTATAACTAGTTGCATATCATAGTTTTACCTTTCTGTATCACTTATGTGTTCTAGACAATGATCATGTCCATTCATGTAAAAGTCAACGTCATTTGCCTGAAAATTGATGTTAAAATCAACAGAGTTTTAGACAGAGTAACTAGGAATTATTCTTCATGGAGGCAGGGAGAAGTGAGGATGATATGCATTTTCAGCTTTATGCTTACCTGAAGAAGTGGGAGAAGCTGCTTTCTAAGTTCTGGAGTATCACCGTGATGTCCAACACTACTGATTGCGTGATGACCAACAACAATTTTCCATTTTGCTGTTGATATGCTTAATGCCTGTTCCAGATCCTGGAACATGGTAAACTGAATTTCAGTATATTACTCTCACTCTCACAATGTTCACCTACTCTAATTCGTGCAAATGGTTGGCGTTATTCTTAGCAAGTGATTATCTAGATATCATAATAACAAAACATTAAAATATTAAATTCTAGAGTAGATTTACCGTGGAGGAAAGGTTATTACTGCATTAATAATTATTAAACTAAAATTAACCTTTGATTATACCAAGTCAAATATTCATCCACTCACCAGTGCACCACCACATAGATAATTTAGGCATCAATTCATTAAATTGCTTGGCTACCCTAGAAGCCCCCTGTAATTATAATCTAATCATAATTCATACCTTGAGCAAGTTGGAAATATAAGATTTTGGTGGATTAATGCCCCGCCAATCATAGGTGTGTCCCTCGGGTTCAGTGAAGTACTCTTGAACGAATGGAGTGGTGTCTACAAAGAAAATCTCAACTAACTCTGCAGGAGAAGATGTAGTAACGTTTATGAATTTGAATGCCTAGAAGTAAAAGAAGACGGAAGAGAAAGAAGAGTACCTGAATGTACGATAAAAGACCTTAAACAAAGCCATCTACTATCGACCTCCCTCAGGAATGGGCTCAACTGGGCCATTGCATCGCCCCTATAGTCATGGTTTCCCAGCACTACGATGCATGGGTATTATTAATAAAGGTGAAGAAGAAGAAGAAGAAGAAGAGATGGGAGGAGGAGGTGCAAGAACGAAGAAGAGGTTTTTACCGGTATACCATTGCGTTTGGAGACTCTTTGCTGTGTAGATATTAGTGAAAGATTGTTGGAAGGCAGGGTCGTGGTGGCTGGTGAGTCCATCGTCGTAGAAATTGTCGCCGGTGGACACAACAAAGTCAATCTCAAGCTTGTCTGCGGCCTTTCCCATCTGGAAAGCAACTTGAGATTGGTTGTAAGCACCTCCTCTTCCCCAGTCACCCACCACCAAGAACCTTACAGACCCATCTTCATGTTTCGAAGGATGTGCAAACCTCTGCACATCATTATCACAACACCAACATACCCCAAAGCCTAAGCTTATTGCTATTATTGTTCCAATACTCAACATGCTCGCACGATATCCAAAGGGGACAAATTTCTTATGCTATCTACTATCTCTGCGTTAAATATTTTTATATTTTAAGTAACTCTAACCTTCGAACAACAATATAGTTGCCTTGCATTCATCAGAAATTTAGCTAATCCACATTTAGTTTTCTTTCTTCTTTCAGAACCCGTAACAATCTCTCAATCAATGCTAAACAAAGTTTCGTTTCTTTTATTTTTATTTTTATTTTTTTGAACTCTTAAGTTCTAACCAAACCTTTTTTATCTTAACTTCTAAACAAACATACCTTTTAAACGGTTCGGATGCAAAAGTTGCAGGCCCACAGGCCGAAAGCAAGACCCTGCGGCAGGCCCAGTGCATGAATATTTTTCTCTCTCATTCTTATTTTTTTGGGAAAAAAACAGATAGGTCCCTAACTTTTTAAATTTTTGACAAATACATCACTGACAAAATTTAAATACAAAAAAGTCTCTGACTTTAATAAACGGAGGACAATTTAGTCCTTTCGTCTATTTGCCTCTCATACACTAAACGGAACTGGCTGACGTGGCTGAAACGGTGTCCAGGTGTCCGTTACGGTGCCACGCCCCACGCTGGAAGGGGAATAAAGTTCGAAGGACAAATAAGTCATTGACGTCATTTTACAAATAAAGTTCGAAGGACAAATAGGTCCTTGAGAATTTAGTTCATTATACTTCTATTATACTTCTATTATAAGAATTTAGTTTATAAAATTATGCTTGTATTTTGAAATCTAGTTAACTTGTTGTATTCTGCAATTTAAATTATTTGTATTAAAATTGCAGAAATTGGGCTTGTTATGTTTCTACTTTTTTTCTTAAATTGCATTAGTTCAGTTTTAGTGCATTTGTGTATTATATTAGAATTTGTTAAATTGCATTAGTTCAGTTTTCATCATACTAGTGGCATTAGTTAGCATGAGTTCATTTATGCATCATGTTAGCATTAGTTCATTTGTGCATCATTCATGTATTAAGTTAGCATTAGTGCATTTGTGTATTATATTAGAACTAGTATTTTTATCCATAATAACATTACGAGAATAATTGTTTTTTTTTTTTAAATTATAGTTCACTTTGTTCTAACAGTATGAACTATGCATGGCACAAAAGATTTACAAAATCAAATTATTTTTACAAAAATGTCGTAAGTTGACAAAAGTCTCTGGCTAAGAAGACCAAGATATCTGCAGATAAAAAATTAAATAATAAGATTTTTAGTTATTATTTTTATATGAAAAAGTCTAATTTTTTATTAATAATTAATTTTAACATTCGTTATCTAAAATTTAAAATAATTTAATGTGTATACTTTTACATTTAAAATATTTTAATTGTAAAAAAATATCGAATGATATATTTTGATTTGTCAAATTACTAATATAAAATATAATTATATATAGGGTAAAAATAGTAGAGAGAAATAGAAAAATGGAGAGAGGTAGATGAGAGAATTTAGGAAAAGAGTTTATTAATTTTGAAAAAAAAAATATTTTCTCTCAATTTTAATAAGAGTGTCATGTCACACATTTGATTATTAAATTAGATAGTAATATATGATACATAATCTAGGTATATTTTAATTAGATAGTAATATATGATACATATAGAAGCATAATGAACTAAATTTTCAAGGACCTATTTGTCCTTCAAACTTTATTCTCCTTCCAGTGTGGCACCGTAACGGACACCTGGACAGCGTTTCAGCCACGTCAGCCAGTTCCGTTTGGTGTATGAGAGACAAATAGACGGAAAGACTAAATTGTCCTCCGTTTGTTAAAGTCAGGGACTTTTTTGTATTTAAATTTTGTTAGGGATGTATTTGTCAAAAACTTAAAAAGTCAGGGACCTATCTGTCTTTTTCCCTTTTTTTTTTAATAGTAAACCACAAAGAATATTTTTATATTATTGGAAACATTGCAAGTACACTGAGAGTATCGGTGCTCCAGTTATTTTAACGGAAAAATAGACAAAAATACACCTAGATTTTCACACGGTGGATAGATGTACTCCTAAATTTTTTAACGAGTCATTTGCACACATAAATATTTTTCGTTGTCAATTCTACCCTTCCGTGACCTGAATAAATTTTCCGGCAGTGGTAGAAGCCAGGTGGCACGGTATTGTATGATGTGGCCAATTTGAGGTGACACTGTGAAAAATAGAAATATTCATTATGAAATTTGTTGAAATAAATATAAGAAAAATGAATAATAAAATCACTGTTCATCCTCTTCCTTCTCTAACATATGAACCTTAACACAAGAAATGATAGCAACAATTTTTTAAACTTCAATAAAAAATCTGGTCCAAATGGGAACACCAAAACCAAAAAACTCTTTTGTCCAAAGCAACTAATTTTGAGTTGCAGCCATTGTTCTAGTTCTACTTGATTTTCTTCCACTTCCAATCAAGCTTGTTTCCAGTATTGATCCGTTGCAGCCTCAACATTGCAGCATCAAATTTTTGAGTTGTGGTGGCTCGACAACACTCCCACACTGCCCTTTTGAGTTGTTTATCCTTCCATCTCTTTGTGAAATTATTCCAAATATGCATATCACAGAAGCGATGATGAACTCCAGGCATAACTACTTGTTGCATAGCCGGAGTTAGACGCTGTTCAATTAATATGTGTAAATGCATACCTTTTGTTGGTCACTAATAAAGTTTCAACCATGAAACTTGTAGTTGTCCAAGTCATTGTATAAATGCTCCAAGAACCATTTCCAGTTATCTCTAGTTTAGTTTCTGAATCTACCATGGCATAAGCAATTGGAAAAATTTGGTTGTTGGCATCTTGACCTATTGCAGTTAGTAGAAGTCTTCTATAGAAGCCCTTTAAGAATCTGCCATCAAGGCCAATGAAAGGTCTACACCTTGTGTTAGGGTTCATATGGTTCAAAGAAATTAGAGAAGGAAGAAGATGAACAATGATTTTATTATTCCCTTTTCTTGTATTTATTTCAACAAATTTCATAATGAATATTTCTATTTTTTATATTGTCACCTCAAATTGGCCATCGTGCCATCTGGCCTTCATCACCGCCAGAAAATTTACTCAGGGCATGAAAAGATAGAATTGATAACGAAATTTTATATTCATGTGTATAAATGATTCATTAAAAAATTCATAAATACATCTGTCTACCGTGTAAAAATCCAAATGTACTTTTGTCTATTTTTTTTATTTTAACTGTTAATTTAAATTATAAAAAATATATAATATATATTAATTAAAATCAAAGTTAAAATAATTAGTACAGGTACTATATTATTAAAGGGCAATGCTTTGAGAGTTAAGGTTCTTGAATCCCACTCTTGATACTGAAATTGCTATCCATCTATGATGTCAGAATCCCGAATCTGTCGCTCTGACGGAAAAAAATAAAGAGCAATGCTATGATGTAGATAATCAGTTTTCTCTACACCTGTCACCTGGGGAAGGTATGTAGAGTGTTCTCGTAATGAACACGTGGCAATCATAATAGTTAGACTTCGCAAAGGTTCCCCATAATACATGTAAAATACGATTTTCGTGGAGAACTCTTTTGGGTAACCAACATTTAATTATTCAATTTATTATTAATTAGTAATTTTAATTTTTTACATTATTATTAAATAATAATTATTTATATTTTATTTTTTAAAAATATAAATTATTAATTATTAATTACAATTATTTATAATTGANTTAACGTATTTAAATTCTTTTACTAATAATTATTAAATTAAATTAAAATATTTAAGACATATGTTAGTGTTTCGAGGGTTATCTGAATCCTTAATTTGGGTTTGAACGTGAGGTTCAGATCCCTTAACTTAGACCTGAAACGTTGACGATATTCAGATGCTTAAGTTAGTAAGAATTTTAAGTAGAATTTTAGTAGAGTAGAACGTGAGTTATACTTGATTCCAATGTATTTATAATAGAGCTACTAACTACATTTGTTGGAGTAGTTCTATTTTTTTTTTATCTTAAAAATCTATTAAGATTTTTCTTTCAGATATAATGAATTTTTTGTCTTGTTAAACTTGACTTTTATTTATTGGACCAGAATATAAATAGTTAATTAAACTATCCATTTTATGTCAGGATAATTACATATAAGTCTTTATCATTAGCTAAACGCCTAAACCCATTATAAACAATAATCTTTATTTTTTACTAAAAAAATACTTTGCAATATGATTTTAGTACTTACATTATATCCATTTCATGGCACTTTCTTTTTTTTTTTTTTTCAAGAACAATTACTTAATAGAAATAATATAATTATTATTATATAGGTTTTTCATAAAGCGGAAAGAGAAAACATTTAGAAAAAGTTCCCTTTTTTTTTTTCTTTGAAGAGTAAAAGAAAGCAACCATTATTTGCCCATTGGAATTTTTCGCTCTCTCACTCGAACCGTCAAGCCCATTGCCTTCAATCGATTAACTCTTCACCTCCTTTTACTTTTTTTGTTGTTGTATCACTTGTATGTAGTATTGTGTAATTTTTTTATTTATAAATGATCTTTTTGCGTTGTTGACAATCTTCTGTACTTGGTTTATCATCTTCCCAACTAAGTATTTATTTGGCTGAGATCAAACAAATGTTAATTAAGTGCTTGGATTCACTTTTTTTTGTATGGCTATAAAACATGTCTTCAGATGATTTAAGATGCCAGTTTATATAATGTTATAGATTGTATTAAAAATTTGAAATTGTTTTATTTTTTGCTTATCAACTGCCCAATTTATTACTTAGGATCGCTGATTGTGCTTCTAGCGACAATTTTAGTATAACAAAAATTTTACCGTCATCTTTTTTTTCCATTCATTCACATTTTTTTTTTGAAAAATAAATACACTAGACAAAACAGGGCTACCTAGCCTCTTTTCTCAAATGCCATCTCATCTAAATATCTAATCTAATCACATTTAACCCTATGACTACACTCACTAATTTATCCCTTCCCCGCTGCCTCGCTGTTTCAAACTCTTATTTATATTCTATGATGGCCTCTTCTACGCCTTCAGTTGAAATTGAATTAGAAATCGGATATGCAAATTTCACCCTTTCACTTCATGGATGCGCAATCCCATCCTCTTGACATACAGTATATAAATTGAAAATGAGTTTCGCAAACATATAATAATTAATTTGGTAGATGATTTTTATTGGGTACATAGCTTTTTTTTTTTTCTAATTAAAAATATTAAAATAAACTATTAAAATTGTCCTTAATTTGTAAAGAGCTCAACAAAAATAATGAGATAATTATTTAAAAAATACATTAAAAATTTAAACCAAAATTCGATCTCAATAATTTTTCATCTTTTTAAAGTATTTTTTTATTAACACAAAAATTGTAAAAAAAATTATTTGGTGTAATCACTCAATTTTAAGGATAAGATGTGATTTTTTGAATCATATTTATAAAAAATATATTAAAATTAAGTATTTTTTATAATATATATTTAATATTATTAAAAGAGTATGTTTAAAAATTAAAAATAATTTTAGTAGTTTATCTAAAATTTTATTAGTTAATAACTTTAATATGTTCTAAGAATACATATTAAATAAACTCTAACTAAAATATAATATATCTAGCATTCAAACTATTATGTCCTAGACCCTTTTTATTATCAACTATGAGTAATTTCGCATGAGGGAGGGTGACAGGGTATTGGATTTTTTTTTTCATTTATTTCCTCATGTTGCATGATATGGGTAGTTGAGAAATGAGAATGTGTTAAAAAATATTGCATGATATGATCTTACAAACACTAAAACATGCACATAAAAATACAAATTATTTTGACTTTATAGGTGCAAATTGTAAAAATATTTCGCACTGTGAGAAGATGCGAAATGTGCTTAACTTTTGTGAGTACGTAACTCATCAAAACCGGTTGCTAAACTTTTGCTAATTAAATAAATAAATAAATTTGACACTAATATATGAGACAAATCAGACAATGAGATGTAATTAGGATTTGCATAAAATTAAATTAGATTGAAAAATATAAATTAAATCAATATTATCCAAATCATTTAAAATTATATCATTTTTATAATTTGAATAAATTCAAAATGTACTATAAAATACAGTGTTATTTCGTTGACAATACAAATGATAGATGTAAATATATTCCACTCACTCTAGATTGGTATATACAGTAAAACTCGTGTATAAACCATTGGACCCTTTTTACGGTTTATGCATGTTTTGCATCCTCACAAAAACTGTGGAACCCTACCATAGTTTCTTCCCAAATGCTTCATCAACGTAAACCGTGGAACCCCTCCAACAGTTTACGCGTATTTCAAATATGTGGAACCCTTCCACGATTTACATAAATTTAGAAAAAATTTGTATTTTCGTATCCAAATTACAAAAGTTGTATTTTCGTAATTTTGGAAGCTAAATATTTTATTTTCGTAAATTGCCTTTTATTTTTTCTATTTTTTTATTTCATTTGTCAGGTTTAAATCTCAATCCTATCTTTGATTAAAAAAAAATTTTAAAAAAAATTATTTCAAACAGAGGATTAACCTAATGTCATCCTTAGCCACCATTTTTTATGCCTCCATAAAACTCACCTAAATATAAACCTAATCTATTATGTTACAACACCCTCTTCATAAGTTCTATCATCTGTGAGACTGACTTGTTCTTCCTTATAAACTTCTTAACTCCACAACTTATGTAAGAATATATAAATTAGTCCATGGAGGTAGAATACAAGAATAATACCAATGTTTCTGTTGAGCCTAATGTATCCAAGCAAAATAAGTTAAGATCAGTGTTTAAGGAAGTGAGAAAGCAAACATGTCTGGCAGGACCTTTAATTATGGTGAATCTTCTTAATTTCGCCATTGAGCTTATTTCCATAATGTTTGTGGGTCATGTGAGCGAGTTGGCTCTCTCCAGTGTTTCCATGGCCACCTCCTTTTCTTCTGTCACTGGCATTGGTTTAGTGGTAAGTTCCTTTATATCTCTTAACACTTTTTACGGTTTCAGTAATCGGATTTTTCTCCTCTTCTTTTCCTGTATAATTTGAATTTATTAAAAAATATTAAATAAATATAATCCGAACTGAACCATCCCAATATTTTGAAAATATTTCAACACCAAACCCGATTACTCCCCTCCATGGCATGGAAACTAGAAGCGATTACTAATTCATTGCCAACTGTTTCTATTGAATCGACTAACCTTGTGTTCAACTCCTTGTTGGTTTCACATAATGACAGATGGGAATGGCAAGTGCCTTGGATACCTTTTGTGGCCAATCATATGGAGCAGGACTGCATGGCATGTTAGGTGTACACGTTCAGAAAGCCATGCTTGTTCTTATCATCTTATGCGTACCCATCTCTATTATTTGGGCAAACACAAAATTCATATTGATTTTATTTGGCCAAGATCACGAAATCTCCACAGAAGCAGGAAAATATGCTCAGTTAATCATTCCATACCTTTTTGCCTCTAGTATTCTTCAGTGTCAGACTAGATTTCTACAGACACAGAACATTGGAGTTCCAATGATGCTCAGCTCTGGAGTAGCTACTGCACTGCATGCTGCTTTGTGTTGGGCGTTAGTGTTAAAATATGACTTAGGGAGTAGAGGAGCTGCCATATCAAATTGTATATCGTATTGGGTGAATGTGTTGATACTTGCGTTATACATTAAGTTTTCTCCAAAATGTTCACAAACTTGGACGGGGTTTTCAGTGGAGGCATTCCATGACATTCCTTCTTTTTTGAAACTTGCTATTCCTTCTGCTGTTATGGTTTGGTAAGTTTCTACTAATTGTTACTTTTCTCACCGTTATACTGTTCAAGATCCTCTACTATAATGAGTTTTTGTTTGGTTCCCATTGTGCTGAACAGCTTGGAACTGTGGTCGTTTGAATTGATGGTTCTCCTATCTGGTCGTCTTCCAAATCCAAAGTTGCAAACATCTGTGCTTTCTATTTGGTTAGTTCCACATTTGATTTAGTTCTCACAATTCTTAGTTCCACATGTTATTGTGGATATTATTATTCGCACCGATATTAATTAATGTTGGAAATTACAGTGTGAATACAGCATCAACTATTTGGATGATTCCGTTTGGATTAAGTGGAGCTATAAGGTAACTTAATTACTGCTACGTGCTTACGAACATTTAGAATTCTGTGACAACAAATGTCGAGATAAGTAAACGATTGTAACTGCATAATTGTTTGTTTGTGTTGCAGTACTCGTGTATCTAACGAACTTGGAGCTGGCAATCCTTGGTCTGCACGTTTAGCAGTGCGTGTAGTGGTAGTAGCAGCCATTATTGAGGGTACCCTGGTTGCAGCACTGATGATAATGATACGCAACGTTTGGGGCCATGTTTATAGTAACAACATACAAGTGGTTCGACAAGTGGGATTTATGCTGCCAATTCTTGCAGCATCCAATTTCTTGGATGGGCTGCAGGGTGTTGTCTCAGGAATTGTTAGAGGATGCGGTTGGCAAAAAATGGGTGCTTTTATTAACTTAGGGTCATATTATGTAGTTGGAGTTCCCTCAGCTATTGTGTTAGCTTTCGTCTTGCATCTTGAAGTAAAGGTATGTAAAATACCAAACTGAAATCTATTGTTTTTATTTGTGGAGAGTCTTAATTACTAATATAAAATCATT
>NC_029787.2:128886061-128893624 GCF_000816755.2 Arachis ipaensis
TGGATACTCTGCAGGGACTTTGGCTTGGAATTATATGTGCCCTTGTTGTTCAAGTACTTGGTCTGATGATCATAACTGTTCGGATTGATTGGAAGAAAGAGGTGTCTACTTTTTTTTTTCTTTTTGGTTTTTCTTTGAAATTTTAGTTTTGCCTGTTAATTACTGAAATAGTTAAATTTGTTTCTTTTTGTAGGCAATGGTAACTATGGAAAGAGTTAATAATTCAGGACAGGCAAGTATTGAAAGAGTTAATAATTCATTTATCTAAAAATTTGATTTTATAGCATGTTACTTTTTTTTTTTTAACTTTTTTTCATGTAAGTAATTTTGTGTAAGTGATCATTTTGAACATACATTTATTTATCTATTTATATAAAAATTGATTTTATAGCATATTTTTATTTTTTTAAATTTATACAAGGCAAAATTCAAACTCTGGATATTTGTTTAAGTAAATTAGTGATCTAACTACTAGATCAATACAACTTGAATGCAGTATAAAAATAATGAAATTCACATAAAATTAAACAAAAATTTTAATCATGTCAATCAATTAAATTTAATATCTATTATTACTCAATTGAATTAAAAAATAACGATTATATATAATTAACTTTTACATAAAACTATAATAATAACAATTTTTTAGTTACAAATACTCAAAATATATATTATTTGACCTACTTAATCATATTATTTGTTTTTTTTAGAAAAGGGGGTTAATACAAATACCCCAAAGAGAACAAACAAAACAAGGCTAAACAGCTCCTCTTAAATTTGGTTTGATAAAGTTTTTCGAAGAGATGTTTATGCTTTTTAAAAATTTAAATTTTTTATTTTGTATTTGATAAATAAAAAAAAAATATGTGTTTGTACTTGCAACTTTTAAAAGATTAGGGTATTTTGAAAGCACCTAATATAGAACTTTTTAAAATTGATTTGTACTTTTTAAAATTTAAAAATTTAATATAACTTCATATGTTAACTAATTTTCAAATTTAATACTTATATTTATGTTTATTATAATATTTTTAAATTTTAAAAATTATTTTATCAAATATAATTATTATTTTATTTATATTTATTAAAAATTATTTTTAATTTAATTTACTAAATATAAATACTATATTTTTTAAAAAATTATTTTTTAAAAATTAACTTTTATAAGCTACTCTTAAAAAATAAAAACTCTACCAAACCTTATTCTAAGAGTTCCACAAGGGCCTTTTTATTGAAATAAATAAACAAACATTATTTACCTAAATACGCATCCCTAAAAATGGTTACTTAAATATGCAGTACCATTTCTTGGCCATCACCCACGAAATGGGTTTACAAACCATGTCATAGATGCCCCCCACTAAATAGATCCAAAGCTGACAGCAGAAGCGTTGACTACCATTTCAATCCTGCCACCTGCGAAATGGAGGACTGCACATCATTGGAGCCAGCAGCGAAATGGCCACATCAAGAATAGCGCATGCCAAATGGAACATCCCGCTTCTGGCATCCACGAGTTGGGCCACATCTCCAATGTCCGCAAGAGGCACATACTCGTGCATTTCATCATTCCCAGTCAATAAATCATACTTTGTTGACTTGGGGTAATGGTTTGATCGAAGGTCAGAAATTGGTGAAGTTTTGGGAAACCAATCATCTCCAGAATGATCTGAATTATCAGATGCATAAAGTGCCAATTCTGTCTCAGATGTATCTCTAGCTATAGAAGAACTCAATCCATAGTATTTCTGCAAAATGGTCATGGCTGGAGAAACCTTCTCTTGGGTGGTTTAAGGATTGCAGAGGTTCCTTCATGCCGTATTGACCTGCACGTGGGGGTCTTCTTTCCGAGCTATTATCCCTGCAATGATTTTATCCTAAAAAGATTAGTTTGTGAAACCAACAGATTTTGAATTGAAGCAACAGCCTAGAACATCAAACAAAACTCATCCCCAAAGAAAAAAGATACAAGCAAAACCAAGTAGAGTAGCAGCAAGAATTTTCATCAAACTGTAAATGGCGGATACATGGGAAGAATTAGAAAACACAATACATGAGTATATGGTAGTACCCCAACTTTGCATGTCCATTAGGTACACTCGTAGTCGGAGAGGGGGATGGCGGATGTCGTCCCGGTAACGGAATCTTCAATGTCTTCAGTGCAAAGATTTGAAGATCCGTGGCTAACCCGTTCATCCTTTTGATATCAGCTACCTGAATAAGGAGAGTTCAGTATCATGATATCACAGCCCAAAAAGCAATCATCCATGCATTGCTGGCCAGAAGTAAAAAATTTCTGACGCTTTCATTGTTATAGCCTTATAGGCATGTCTGCACATTATACAATCATCTACTTTGTATATTACCATATCTTCATGATAGTGCAGTATCTCTAATAGTAATTTGTATGTTACTGGAAATGAATAAAAATAAATAATATTTGGAAAATGAAAAGTCAAATCAGTTGAAAATCAAATGAATTCAAGTTCTGCCCCAACTTCAAAACAATTTCTACCTATCGTTATTCTCATCTGCATAGCCATTCCACTAATCCCAAATCCCAAAAGTGGAGAATATTAACTTATAGGAGAAAACTTTGATTAAATAAGTAATCAGAAATCGAGCCACTTAACTCAAATGGAAATGGTTTCTTCAGATCGGTTTGTTGGAATAACAAAACAAAAACAAATCAAACATACACAACCTTCCATCATTCCCAAAATAAAAGAGACTTAAATAGTTAAATAAGTTTAAAAAAGCACAACACAGGACACCAAAAAATATTGAAGAAAAGGGTGTAAACAAAATGAAAATAAGACCTCAGAATAAAACCCAGAAGAAAAGGGTAAAACTTTACGTCTTTACCACATTTAAGGCACCCCAAGTTAAGAATCATAAGAAAATAATACACAATAAGAACATGAAAAAAGAAAAATTGAAGTAGCTATATACCTCAACGCCATACTTAATAGCCACACCAGCGAGTGTGTGGAGCTTAGAGACTTGGTGCTCAATATAATTCAACCCACTTCCACCGCCGCCGTTCTGCAACCTGTTCGATGGCGACATCTTCGCCGATTGGTCGCCGACACCAAAGATCTACGATCTCACACCAAAGGAATAAGATCTCACTTCCAATTCGCATGCGCCGTCCTTGATGTGGCCATTTCGCGGGTGGCAAGATTGAAATGGTAGTCAACGCTTCTACTGTCAGCTTTAGATCCATTTCGTGGGTGGTGGCCAAGATATGGTGCTGCGTATTTAAGTAACCATTTTCAGGAGTGCATATTTAGGGAAATAATGTTTTTTGTTTATTTATTTCAATAAAAAAGCCGTTCCACGAGAATCAGAAAGTAGAGCATGTGTAATTGTGTAACATCAGAAGGTGGCCTCTCAAACAAATGAAGACCTATGGGGAGCTCCTGACCTTTTTTAGCCAAGGTGTCGGCTACAACATTAGCTTCTCTAAGAATATGGATCCACTCCACCTTCTGAAGACGTCTCTCCAAGATTGCTATCTCTTCCAACAGCGGTTTGCACGGATGAGAGGCTGGAACTTAATAGAAGACCAAGAATCAGATTCAACAATAAGGTGTTGGAAATTATGTGTATTAGCAATCTGAAGGCCTTTAACAATCTCCCAAAGCTCGGCATGAGTGATGGAACAACTTCCCAAATTACACAAAAATCCAATAATATATCTGCCCGAGTGATTTCAGAACACCCCCCACAGGCCGCACTATTATTGGAGGAGAGGAAAGAACCATCCACATTAAGCTTCACACAAAATCCTGGTGGAGAGACCTAACATATGAGCTTCCCGGAGCTTCTTGTAGCAAAATTTTGTTTGAAGTTATTCTTCAATGCAGTTTGAATGTCTTCAAACCGAGCTTGAATAGTACTAACAGTTGCAGCAGGGAGAAAACTCTTTTCTTCAAAGATGAGGAGATTTCTATAGTACCACAAAGAAAAAGCTGCAACACCAAACCGGCAATTCCAATCACTCTTCGCTGAGAGATTACTAATGAGCCAATCTCTAGCATTGAGGTTGTAAAAGTTTTGAACAAACTGATGCGGATGAAGTAGATTCCATACTATTTTGGCATAAGGACAATCACGTAACACATGAAGGACGTCCTCTATGAGGTAGTTGCAGCGTGGGCAGCTAGCAGAGGCAGATAAATCATAAATGTCTTCTTCTACTGTTCTACATACTGATTGACATTTGTTAAAATAGCATCATTGGCAACTAACCAAAGGAAGGAGCGAATTCGCTCCGGACTTCTCCACTTCCAAATCAGTTTGAAGACTCGATCCGGCGTGCTTTGATCCTCCCGAAGCGAGTTGTAGGCTGATTTAAGGTTGAAGCCTTCTTTCTTTCTTTCTTTCTTTCTTTCTTTCTTTCTTTCTTTCTTTCTTCCCCCCTCCCTCCCTCCTCTCTACTGGAAAGTTTACTGTATTTTTTTTAAGTATTATTGAAAAACTATCCTTGGAAGGGTGTGACAAAAGTTTCTTAAAGCCCTAAAGAAACAAAGGCCTTCTTTTATTTGTTTGCCCACACTCCTATCTCTACAAGTGTGTGTTTGTCAATGACAATGACAATAACATAATGATCAATTGCCCTAATACCAAAAACAAAAGTGATGAATTGCCTTCATTTTGCCTGATGTCATTTCTCTGATTTACTCCAACAATTAGTTACTAATCTTGTTCCTTGATTTTTTTTTTTTTGGTGATAGTATGAAATGAAACCAAAGCCATGATATTAAGATTCAATTAATTTATTTGGCGGAATTTCAATTATTATTGATCAAGTTAAAGCTGAGTTGGGGCTGACCAAATGCAAATGAACAATGAAGAAAAATAAAATGTTCATTAATTTAAGGGCAAAAAACCAGAATAAACCATGGGAAGTTGAAAATTATTTAAATAAGCCAAACTGAAATTCGTTTCTGCAATGAGCCAAACCCTATATTTATATAATTCGAACCAGTGTGATGATGAGGACCTGCAAGTCATGTTTCTATGTCGGAGGCAGTTTCCCGAGGTTAGGACACCAGAGTTGTTGGCAAAGTTGGTTAATGTGGTATCCAGCTCAGGGGGTTCGAACCGGAATGCCACCACTGAAGCAGCGATCTTGTTATTGTTAGTGTTTATTGATTTTATTTTTCATGTTACTTGTTATTTAAGATGATTTGTGTTATCTGTTTATCCTTTTACCTTCTAGTAATGAAAAAGTTGCATCTGAATTTGAATTTGGTTAGAAATCCCATGATTGCAAAAGTTGATAACTACAGTGTCATATGATTCAATGATAATACATAGTCACTAATCCACTAGGTAAATAACAGATTTTTAAGTACAATAAAATGAGCATACAACAAGGAAAAATATAACTAAAGTAAATCATCTAAAATACATGAGTGAATCCTAACGTCCAAAATACATGAAATGTAAATCATCTAAACAAGTGGGAGCCTGTCCCACAACGACGGGGAACCCGTGGCCTCTGACCTCTGCGGATGAACGGCTCCTCATCCTCTATCTCATCTGCACCAGCCTAGCTACAAACGGAAGCCATCTGATGTGAACGCGGTTACCCGACTTGTCCGCAAAAAGCTGCGTGCCCAACAACATCATGATGTACGCACGGGCAAAACGACGCACAGTATCCTCATCAGCTCCCTCCGGGCACTCACCAAACGTCTCCTGAAACCAGCTGCAGTTGACCGCGTACTTCTGAACCTGGCTAGGAGGATGTACCACTCCAAACAACTCCTCGAACCAAACCCAGGCTGGACGGCCACCCTCGATGTATATATGGAACTCTGATAGGCAGCCGCTGACGTAATGCCCGTCCACTGGCAAACCCAGCTGGTATGCCACGTCCTGCAGTGTGATAGTGCACTCTCCATAAGATAAACCACTAAGATAAACTACTAAGATAAACCACCAACATAAATCACTTACAAAAACCACTAACATAAACCATTTACAGAAATCACTAACATAAACCACTAAAATAAACCACCAACTAAACCAATATCTTACTCGCATGCCAAACCACAAACTCACATGTACCGGTAAAACAAAGTTATTTTCGTACTAACCTCTTCGTTGATGACCCCAGCTATATGGGCGACTCCGTCCAAGCGATATAACCGCGCTGGATCGTCTTCCATGAGCAGAATATTGCGTTCAGGTCTTTCGCGGACAGAATCTGGGTCGTTTTCTCTGAGATTTGGTGGGGCAGGGGAAGGTGAGAATGGTTCGAATGAGCCTGATTCGAACTCCTTATATAGCCAATTCCCTAGTAATTCGAACCAGGGTGGTTCGAATTACTACCAACGTTGCTTAAGCGTAATTCGAACCAGGGTGGTTCGAATTACATGAAGAACACATTTCCCCCTAATTCGAACTGGAGTGGTTCGAATTACTTGCATAGGTAGTTCGAACCAGTCTGGTTCGATTTACATTCAATTTTTTTTTCAAAATTCGAACTGGTCTGGTTCGAATTATTTGAGGATGAAGTTCGAACTACCTTGGTTCGAATTACATAAAAATATGATCTGGCTCATTGCTGTATCGATTTTCAGTTTGGCTCATATAGGTAAATTTGGATTGATGTTGGCTTATTGTAGTGTTTTGCCCTTAATTTAATTTGGGTTTGGGAAAAGAAGCACTAAAAAAAAGATGCGCATGTGAGTGGTTGACAGCACTTCTTTCTCTTTTTAAAAAACGGAGGCCCACATCCAGAACCTTACATTTTCAATCACTCTCCTAAAACCTGCAAAATAAATCTTCATGTTATCATTAAAGCCCGTCAAACATGCTCTGCCTACTATAAATAAGAAGTAAATGTGAATGAGGGAAAAGTTTAGGGTCAGAAATTTTCATGTTTTTTAGTCAGCACTTAGTGCATGTTTGGGCGTTATTATTTTATTAAAAAAAGATCTTTTTTTATTTTTTAACGTGTTTGGCAAATTTCTAGTAGTAAAAGTAAAAATATTAGTAAAATAAAAAAAAGATCTTTTTTGAGAAGCTGTAATTTACATCTTTTTTTAAAAGATCTTTTTTTCTTTAAAAAAAGATGTTTTTCATGTAATAAATGAACAAAAAAGTACTTTTATACTGTTATACCCAAACATAATTGATAGATAAAAAGACCTTTTTACATGAGATGTCCAAACATAAAATTACTTTTACTTCTCTATAAGATCTTTTAAAAAAAGATAACTCGAAAAAAGATCTTTTTTTAAAAGCTCACCCAAACAAGCCCTTAATCATCAAAATAAAAGTGAGTAATTTTTCATAATTAGATGTAATCTTACACTATTAAAAATATTATTGATGGCCAATTGATGGTTACAAAATACCAAAATTGTTGGCCCCTAGCATTCCTCGTCAAAGAGAGCTATTCCCATAAAAATGTCAAAAATATTTTTTTAAGATATCTTTTAATAATTAAAATTCAATACATATAATTGATTAAATTGTATTATTTTTATTAAAATTAGACCGGATAAATTAGTTTAGCCAAAAAATCAATAAATTAAATTTTGA
>NC_029787.2:128893634-128925803 GCF_000816755.2 Arachis ipaensis
GCCTAATTTTGATAAAAAAAAAAAAACACTATCTAATCGATTATATGTGTTAAATTTTAATTACTAAAAAACATCTTTACAAAAAAATATTTTAGACTTCTTTATCTGAGTGGCTCTCAATATTAAATCTATATCCAAAAAATTCTGGTTGACAAAATGGTATTTGACCTTTATTATTAACAAAATGACTCTCGAAAAAATTTAAAAGTTGACAAAATTACCTAAATATAAAAGCATGACATCACATTAAATGAAAAACGTTGATCTAACAATAAGAAGAGCTTTAGTGATAGCGACAGAAAACTCCAATGGTGTTTCCAGCAAGAAGGGGAGCTTGCAGCTGCGACAATGGCATTTTCACATCTCATTCTCTCTTAGTATCGCAGCCCACCTCTCGTTTGTCTTTCTCTCTAGTTTGAAGAAGAGAAAAATCGAGAGAGAAACAGAGGAAAAAAGAAGAAAAAAGAGAAAAGCAGAAGACGAGGGCGCCGGCAGAAGGAGGACTACTGCTTACCGTCACCGTCGTTGTCGCGGTTGCAAGGGGAGAAAGCCCAAAGAGTAGAGAGAGACACAACTTAAGAGAGAGATGCTGAAAGGGCACGGGCACGACGGAGAAGAGGAAGGAGGGAGCTATCCCGTCGTTGTCGTTGTGCACTGTCACCGCCCCTGGAGTCAATTGGAGATGCCGCCTTCAACGCAACAAACAGAACATGAGGAGAGAGAGTGAGCTCGATGTTCTCTTCTTCTCCCATCTGTTTCTCTCTCGGTCTTCTTTTCTTCTTTAAGCTAGAGAGGAAGCGAGAAAGACGAACGAGAGGTGGGATGCGAGATTGAGAGAGAACAAGATGCGGAAACGCCATTGTGGCAGTTGCAAGATCCCTTTCTTGTCGTAAATGCCATCAGAGCTCTCTGCTGTCATTACTGAAGTTCTTCCAATTGTCATATCAACGTTTTTTGTTTAATGTAATGTCATGCTTTTATGTTTGGGTTATTTTGTCAACAACAAATATCGAATATTATTTTGTCAATACCACAATTTTTCGAACACTGATTTGATATTTACTTCTAAAAATAATAAAAGACCACCTAATTTTTATTTTCAATTAATTCTATAATAATAATAAAAATAATAAAGGTCCACCTAGTAAAACATTTTAAAATGTTTAAATCCTTAGGAGTTGGTTCTCATGGACGATTATGGAAAGACATGTATGTATAATCACTTATGTTAAACTCGTAATGTATCAATTTGTACTAATTTGATATAATAAATTAGGCATAATATTTTGTGAAAATAAGTTTTTTTAAATTTAAGGGATAAGTACGATTTTGGTCCCTCACGTTGAGGGTCAGAATCGAAATCGTCCCTCGTATATATTTTGATTTAAAATCATACTTAACGTATTTTTTTGTATTAAAATCATTCTTTTAAATTTTTTTGGACAAAAATGTCCTCCACTACCATCAGCACCTTTACCTCCATCACCACCAGCACCTTTACTCCCACCACCACCTTTACCTCCACCACCAAGAAAAATAACATCAATAAAATCAACACAAATTCAACAAATCCAAAAATCTAAAAATCAGAAATTCAACAAATTAACACAAATTCCCCAAATTCAACAAATTCAACAACCAAATCAAAAAACAACAAATCAAAATCAGAAGCTGAAACAGTCACAAATGCAGAAGTAGAGGCAGTCATAGAATCAGAAACAGAAACTCAAGCAGAAGCAGATGCAGAAGAAGAAGATGTTAATGCAGAAGTCAAAGTTGCAGAAGCAGATGCAACAGAAAAAGAAGCAGAAGCAGCAGAAGAAAAAATAGAAAAAGCAGATGCAAAACCACCGGCGCTTGGCCACCCATCCCAGCGGCGGCGACGGAGCGTCCGACCACCAGTGACGCACTCCACCGTCGGATCCCTCTCTCTCCTCGGCCACCCATCACCCGCGGACCTGCGACGGAGCATGCGCGGACCAGCTCAGCCTCGGATCCCTCTCTATCTCCTTCGCGCGCCGCCCTCCTCGCGTCGTGCTCCTCTTCCTGGCGACGCACTCCACGGCGGCAGAAGCATGCATGAACGGTCCTCCCTTCCACCGGCACTCCCTCTCTCTTTCCCCTCTTCTCTGCTCCCCATCACAAGCCCTCTCCTTTCTTCTTTCTTCCGGTGACGGTGACGGCAGTTCCAAGTTTCGCCGGCGCCCAAAACGTGTTCTTTTCTCTCTTTTTTTAATAAAATTTTTAATTTTTTTATTATTAAAGTAGGGATATTTTAGGAATAAAATTAAAATTTTTTTTAAAAAGGACGATTTTAATACAAAAAAACACGTTAAGGATGATTTTAAATCAAAATATACACGAGGGACGATTTCGATTCTGACCCTCAACGTGAGGGACCAAAATCGTACTTATCCCTAAATTTAAAATAACATTATTATTATCATTCGGTAATAAATGTAGTGAATGTGTTATTTTACATTTATTCAATATAAAATATAAATTGAATAGATTGACATTTATAATATCGTTGTATCATAATTGAAAAAATCTAAAAAAAAATAACATATATAAATGTATTATTAGCATATTAATTTTACACTAAATTTTTATATCAAAAGTTAATGAAAGTGTATTAACAATTTAAGGTGTGTTTGGCAAACGCCTTAGGAAAGAGAGAAGCACGTTTGAGCTTCTTGAAAATTTCACTTTTATATTTGGCAAATTTCATTTTTCTGAAAATGCACGTTTAGGAGAAGCTAAAATTTGTAGCTTCTGCGTTTCACGTTCATGATGGTTGATTTTCTTTGAAAAATTAGATGAAAATTTTATTTCTTTTTTACCAATTCTACCCTTTATTTCTCCCATAAAAAGAATACTAGTAACTATTACTTTCATAATTCTTTGTAGTTCTTATTACCTCTTCACAGTTCTTTGTTCCAATTTTTTTCATCAAAATCATCCGTATTTGTTTCAATCACCAGCAAATTGAATATTTTATTTTTTTATTATTTTCAGTACTCATTTTCATATTTTAATTTTTATGTTTTTTATTGTATTTTTTTATTTATAATATAAATGAAATATTTTTATTTTTGTTTGGCTTTGTTCATATGATTTTTTATTTATTTTATTGTATTTTTTATTTACATGACAAATATTGTTGATTTTTTTATTTTGTATGATGCTCTGATTTTTCATGTATTTTAATAATTTTTATGATATTTTTATTATTTTTTGTTCATATAAATTTTTTTCTATCCTTTACTGCATTGTATTTATGTTGTATATGAAGTTCAATTTTGATATAAAGATTGTCAAACATAAATCACGTTAATTCAAACTTACTTTTCATCAAAATCAATTTTGCGAAATCAATTTTATGCAAACTGACGTTTGCAAACTGTAATCCAAACACACACTTAGTATTTTACTAACTTCAATAGAGAAGCAATTACCATATGTTGTTGTGTTTTTTGTTACACATTTTATTTCAAGTATGAAATTAGAGTTATAGATAATAAATAATTATATCTACAATTAATAATGGTAACATGTTATTAAAATGAAAAAATTATTTCTCATACTTAAAGATTATCCATAGTTTTTTTTTTTTCCCACGGTATCCTCCAGCCCGACAGCCCGACAGGCCAAGGACTAATCCGTCGCGGTACTGAGCTCCATTTAAGGGTTTGCCGCTGGCCAATGAGTTGCTGCATGCACAAGGCGGAATTCGAACCCCCGACACTTGCTTAAGCGGACTAGTGAGCTAACCACTAGACCAACCCAACTTGGTTAAGATTATCCATAGTTAATTATCAATTCGGCACCCAAAAGATGCAGGCATTAATAAAATGGTATCTGACCAATGTTATTGACAAATTGGTCTCTACAAAATTATTAAGTTTGACAAAAGTGACCAACCTAGGCAACCTTTAACTATGTTGGATGACGTTAACGTTAAGGAAAAGTATAGGGTACCAACATATTATCTGCCAACTTATTGCCAACAATAATTAATTATTATATTTTAAATACATATATAAAGAGACACATCCAGAAAATATATCTATAAAGACACTTCTATTAAACACAACCATAAAAAAGATATTTTTATTAGACACATCCACGAAGACACTTCCATAAAACACAATTATAAATAAGAGTTGGCAGAAGTTGGCAGATATGTTGTTGGTAACGTAGCGGGACCGTAACGTTAAAATTTTGAATTGATAGTCAATAATTACTATAATTACAAAAATTAACCATATTTTTTTATTTTTATAATTTTAAAAAAAATTCCAATATCTCCTTCTTCTTTGTCATCCAACTTTCTTTTTTTCCTTACCAAAACTCTCATCTCTACTTCTTCTTCGTCACCCCTAGTCTCTTATTCTTCTTCCTCAATTTCCTCACTACCAATCCCCTTAGTCATAACTCTCATCTCTTCTTCCAACTTAATCACTCATTCGAAGAAGCTACAACGAAAAAAGACAGGACAAAGGCAAAAACGGTTGCATGGACAACAATTCCTCATCAGCTCCGTCACCTCCTCTTCTCTGATTCTTTCTCAACCTCTCAACGTGGCATCCTTCTCCATTCATCTTGTACCCGGTTACATTAGCAATTGCTTCTTCCATCGTTAGTGGCACTGTCACCTTCTTTCTTTTCTTTTCCGTTCTCTATTTCTCTTTCTCGTCATCTCTTTCTATTATGTCTTGTCATCTCTCTCTCTCTCTCTCTCTCTCTCTCTCTCTCTCTCTCTCTCTCTGACAGATTTTGCACATGTATGTACCATTTGCTTGCACAAAAAATTATACTGCTAGACTTGCCTCCACTTAAAATGATTGAATCTATAGCAAAAGTGGCGACAATGGCATATCTATAGATTGGGCAGGAGTCGACAGCAGAAGCAACAGTACATTTGAGACGCAGATCTGAGACAAAGGATAAAACCTAGTAGTAGCGGTGACGACACGATCCTTTTTTGCTATCGCCCTCCTTGTTCATCTTACTTCCCTCTCTCTTTTTTTCTTTGATTTTTTAAATGGATATAGTGATTTAATGTTGAGATTTAAATTTAGATTTGTTGTTGCCATGATTTTTATTTGAATTTGTTGTTGTGCTTTGAATTTGGATTTGTTGTTGTTGTGCTACTATGTATTAAGCAAAGAGGAAGAAGAAGATATTTTTTATTTTGTAAAAATTATATTTAATTGTACTTTTTAATAAATAATTGTAGGAATAATTTTTATAATTATAATAATTGTTGACTACCATCTCAATGTTTAGCGTAAATGTCATCCAATTTAGTTGACGCTTAGTCACTTTTGTCAAACTTAATAATTTTTTAAGGATTATTTTGTTAATAACATCTTCAAAAC
Source organism: Arachis ipaensis (assembly GCF_000816755.2). NCBI lineage: Eukaryota > Viridiplantae > Streptophyta > Magnoliopsida > Fabales > Fabaceae > Arachis > Arachis ipaensis. Next base: position 128,899,019 of record NC_029787.2, read on the forward strand.
ACTATTTTGTTAGTGTTTGAGTCTTTCAAGTACCAAATCGGTAATTAATTCTATTTTCAAAATCTTCTTTGAACATGACATTATTATTGATGATTTTGGATTGTCGTCTTTGTCTAAAATTAGAACCTTCAAGCCGTTGTGATTCTTAATTCTTGACAAAGCAGTGTAAAGTTGTCTACGGGTGAACAGTGATTTTTATAAGTAAAGTCCTACATGCGATAGTGATTGACCCTAACTTTTGTTGATGGTCATTTGCAAAGCATATTGCTAGTGAAAATTGTCCCTGTTGGAACTTAAATGAGAATCCTAAATCTGAAGGTATCAAGTCGATTCTTGGAATGTATATTTGGTTACCAATATTTCTACTAGTCACTATTGTTGCTCCAATTATGTTTTTGTCAAGTTTATTGACTATTAACCTTGTCCCACTGTATAAATCAAGTTTGGTTTATGTTTTACAATAGCATTACAGTGACTTTTGACTTCAAAGCTAACTTGTGATTTGGTAATCTCAAATATTTGATGTCATTTAGAAACTCGGATGTGAATCACTCTTATTGTACATCTTCATTCTCATCGATTTGACATGTGTCAGAACTTAGATACTACTTCCATACTTAAAAAGATTGTCAATACAAAATCATTTAACTTCTTGACACTGAAGTGTGGATACAAGTGACATGTTTTGCAACTATTTTAGATATACAAAGTCTACCAAATGAGAAAGAGAGAGTCATCAATAATTATAATCAATAGTTTATCTAGAATTTTAACTTTTAACTCGTCACCAACAGTTAAACTAATATCCGTTTCGAATATCAAGTATCCAATAGCAAATTTCTTCTTATTACCAACATGTTGATTTGAAGATTTAGAAGTCTTATGTTCATATTCACCTTCAGAACCTTACAGCATGACCAGAGATGGAATCGGTTAATAACTAACGATAATATATCATGTGTACTCAGCTTTCGGAATCACTGGCGGTATCTATCAGAAATCACCTTTAAGAACCACAAAGATGCCACTAGGGATGTCAAACAAGTCAGTTTTGATCCATTTAGGTTCGGTCTGCCTAAATTCCCGAATTATAATGGTTAGCCCATTTAAGCCTATTTTTTTCACATGCCATAATTTTTTAGCCATAACTATTTATGGTCATCCTGACGAGTTAAACGGGGCCAACCTGTTTATTTTTTATTTTTGATTTTTTGAAAAATATTTTTGTCAAAAGAATCCTACTTTTGGATTAAAAACACTTAAATAAATGATGAGTCGGATTTTTGGATTGAAAATATTGGCAAAAAGGTACTTTTTTTTTATAGAATACAATAGAATTTTAAACATGTCACCTATTTTGTTCGCAAACTGGCCCATTCAACTCGCCATTTTTTCTGGTTACTCGGGTTGGGTCTGTTTACTCATAAATTTAAATGGGTCTAATTTTTAGAGGTAAAAGTCCACCTATTTAAACGAGTTGGCCCAACAAATTTGGTCTGTTTTGACGGTCTTACTTATCACCAAATGGCTAATGTGTCTTATGTTGAACGATAATTAACATAAGATCTTTGAGCGTTGGATCAAGTGCTTCAAAGCACATTTTGTTAAGCGATTTTCATCCCAAATTATTAAGGTATTTTGGATGACCAGTTTAGCCTTCAAACTATTATGCTTGATGTTGCAAGTTAATTCATCAGTAATTGCGATGGATATTGAAAACCTAAAATAAGTTATTCTGTCGCAAGATAAGAGTAAAGACACAATTTCACTGAATGTAACATTTAAAACAATTTTGTATGTAAACCGAATAGCATAAGAAACTCCATTCTAAATAAATGTCTTATTACACCGATCGCGAGCATACCCATAGATGAAATAAAACCTATTAGCTATATTTGTACGTATAATTAAACAACAACTAGTTTATTATTTAAAAAATATTATACGTATATTTTTTATTTTCGGCATTAAAAATTTTTGATATCATAAAAAAATATATAAAAAAATGGTACAAAAATTATTTTTCTGAATTTTAATTATAAATAAAATTAATTGGTTATAAATATTATCTTTCACTACAAGAAAACGTAGAGTACCGTTAGATTTACTGTCAATTTTAGCATTGAACATTAGCAGCGAGATTTCTGTCGAATTTACTGTCAGATTAGACAATAAATTCGTAACCCTAAAGTATTACCATCAGAACTCCATTTCCAATGGTAACGTCAACCGTAATATTTGGAGGGAAAAAAGAAATTTTTGCACGCCCACTACCGCTCAGATGTATCAGCGGGTAGATCCGACGGTAACCTTGTTTAATAAAACGCTGCGTTTTGGGCATATGAAAAACGTTACCATCGGATTAATCCGACGGTAATAGTGCCCTAAATGAAAGCGAGAACGTCGTCTCTCCTATTTCGAATTTCTCCTTCTCTATCTTCATCACCACCCTCTCTCTCTCATCACCGCCTCCACCTCTGTTCTCTGCCCCTCCCGTCGTTGCCAAGAGCACCGCCGTCGCCACCCCTTCTCCGTCCCGTCAACCCTTTACGGCGACCCCTCTTTCTTCTCATTCTTTCCCTCCCTCTGTCTCTCTCCTTCACTGTCACTACCATCTGCTATCACAACAACTTTGGCGACCACCACTGCAACATCCACGTCTTCTCTTATTTCTTGCTCTGTTTTTCATTACAGGTTCTTGAACAACTTTTTTCCAATTCCTTTCATTTTAGTTTAATTTAGTTTAGGTTTTAGTAGAATTTCAATTTTAATTTTGAATCAGTTTCAAAGTTTGTTCAGTTTAGTTTTCTAATCTTAGTGGATTTAGGTTGATTAAGTTAGGTTAGATTCAATACATTAGGTTTTGAATTGTTGAAGGGTTTGGAATTATCTAATTGTGTTAATTGCTGCGTTGATGACTATTTTGCTGAGATTGTTTGATAATTGTTTAATTTTGGTTCAATTTAGTTTAGATTTAAGTAGAATTAGAATTTTAATTTTGAATCACTTTCAAAGTTAGTTCAGTTTAGTTTTCTAATCTTAGTGAATTTAGATTGATTAATTTATGTTTGATTCAATACATTAGATTTTGAATTGTTGAAGTGTTTGGAATTGTCTAATTATATTAGTTGCTGCGTTGATGATTGTTTTGCTGTGAAATTGTTGCTAAAATTGTTTGATAATTGTTTAATTTTAGTTTAATATAGTTTAGGTTTGAGTAGAATTTCAATTTTAATTTTGAATCAATGTCAAAGTTAGTTCAGTTTAGTTTTCTAATCTTAGTGGACTTAGGTTAATTAAGTTAGGTCAGATTCAATATATTATTAGGTTTTGAATTGTTGAAGAGTTTGAAATTATCTAATTGTGTTAATTTGCGCGTTGATGACTATTTTGATGAGATTGTTTGATAATTGTTTAATTTAGTTTAGGTTTGAGTATAATTAGAATTTTAATTTTGAATCAGTTTCAAAGTTAGTTTAGTTTGGTTTTCTAATCTTAGTGGATTTGGGTTGATTAAGTTATGTTTGATTCAATATATTATATTTTGAATTGTTGAAGTGTTTGAAACTGTCTAATTGTGTTAATTGCTGCGTTGATGACTATTTTGCTGAGAAATTGTTGTTGAAATTATTTGATAATTTGATATATGCAGACATGATGACAGAAACAGGTGCTGCGGATCAGGTTGCTGGTCGTGGTCGTAATAGTCGATGTAGAGGGAGGGTTTCTTCTAGTACTCCTAGGACATCTTGATCCTCTCCCTCTACCCCAACCACCCCAATCACGCCATAAGTTGCGGGTTTAGCAGACCAGCCCTTCATCATGGTCCCTAACCCCAACTACGTGCCTCCGTATATGCTGACGCCGCTACCTCCTACCGCTCAGCAGCTCGCATCCACGGAGACGCCGCTTCCAGCAACTGAAGTGAGGTAGTAGCTAATTCCCCTCCACCACCTCCCATCGTATGGTTGCGCATTTGGCCTGATGGTGGCACGGGATAAGTATTACGTTCAATGCTCATGTATTTCTTGTTTATGGTTATCGTTGAAAGTGCCTGAATTGTTTCTAGTTTAATTGATTTAGGTTTGAATGCTGGTTATTGTTTTTAAGTATCAATACTTATGATTAACTTTATTGCTAAAAATTTGTGAAAATTGATTCCTATTTAATGGATTTAGGTTGATTTGGAATGCTGATTATTGTTTTCATGTTTAGTTGATTATGATTAACTTTATTGCTGAAAATTTCTGAATATTAATTCCCGTTTAGTGGATTTAGGTTGGTTCGGAATGCTGGTTATTGTTTTTAATTTTAGTTGATTATGATTAACTTTCTTGCTGAAAATTCCTGAAAATTGATTCCTATTTACTAGATTTAGGTTGATTTGGAATGCTGGCTATTTTTTTTTAAGTTTCAATAATCATGATTTATGTTTAGTGGATTTAAGTTGATTTGGAATGCTGGTTATTGTTTTTAAGTTTAGTTGATTATGATTAACTTTATTGCTAAAAGTTCCTGAAAATTGATTCCTATTTAGTAGATTTAGGTTTATTCTTGTTTGTAGGTTGTTGTTAGGTTTTTGCTTAACAATAATGCGTGTACTCAGAAGATGACCAATGTCATCAAGCTGATATAAAACCAGCCCTGACCCAGCTACACGAAGATTCTTGCTGAAACCAGGAAGCGCTGGTTTGAGAAATGGATGGTGATTACTTTCATTGTTTCTATTTCAAACCTTTTTAGCTAGTTTATATCATCTATCTTGTTTAGCTAATTTTAAAGTTTCTTGGTTGCAGCTTCACTTTATATGGGATGCTGAGCACGACCTGGCCATATGGAAGATATTCGACCATAGAATGGGTCAGCGGCTCTAGTAGATGCTAGATGATGTTCGTCATGAGTGGGACCAGCGGACGGGCTAGCTCCAACCGGATATAAAGAAGGCCCTGTCAGCTCATTGGGAGACCGATGATGGATTCAGGCATCTGTATCTCACCAACAGAGCTAACAGGGCATCGTCTAGGTCGTTCAAGTATACCGGCAACTCGACGACCTTCATGAAGGCCAAAGTCAGGCTGGTATGTAGTTTTTTTAATTTTGTTAATAGCTTCGTTATATTCCTTTTGCATATCATTACAAGACATTCTAATCATTTTGTATTTCAATGCAACATGTGTAGTTGAAGTCGTTGGACCGCGAGGCCTTATTGGCAGAGACGTTCAAGTACACCCATATGCTGAAGGAGAATAAAGCAAGATTTGTTGATCAGCGTCTCAGGACCATTATGTGAGTAAACATACATCTGATTATCTTTTGCTATAAAATTATTAGAGATTAACTGTATATATGTTGTACTAATCACAATAACTTGTGTTAATTACACAGAAGTCATACACACAGAGACTAGAGGCCGCGACTCAGCAGTCTCAGCAAAGTGAGGAGGACGCCGCTGATGGCTCTGCGGCTTCTGTCGTCAATCCCGATGTGGTTTGGCATGAGACCGCCTCAACCCCGTACAAGAACTGCGTATACGGGATGGGGTCGTTATTCGCCAGCAACCTCTGCACCTCGACGTTGAGGCTATCGTCAAGCTCCACCGCCAATCGAGCTGTACAGTCCGAGGATGGCGTGAATTTGAGGCTGCAGGTGCAGGAACTCCAATGCAGCCTTCACCAACAGGCTCAGGAGTGTAACGATTATCGAGAGAGGTATCAGGAGACCTTCACCCACGTGACATCTACAGATGAGCTCATACTAGAGTTTAGGGAGTCGATGGAGCGGATGCAACGTATGAAGGCTTAGATGGAGGTGTATCAGGCCCAGATGCGCGCTGCTGGCATCGACTCTGCTGGCGGCAACACCGCTACTGGTGGCAGCAGTCCTGCTAGTGGCACATAGACATCACCGACTTCTGCGCCGCCAATTTAGGGCCACGAGACTGACGACGACGACTACCTGAATTTGTAGATATTAATTTTTTGTTTTATTATTTTATTGTAAGTATTTAATGTATTTTCTTTATTTTTTTTTATTATTATAAATCCTCCGTACCAGAAGTAAAAATAACGTCTAATCTTTTACTATCCTCTAATGGTTACTCTTTTGCTGTCTGCTTTTCTTGTTTCTTTTTTATTTTTATTTTTATTTTTTACTTTATCATAGTTCACACTTGATTGACACAGAGGAGAGAGAAGGGTGAGTAGGGTTTTAATCTTCACTCTTTTTTCTCCTTTTCCCCCTTTTCTGAATTCCTGAAACAATTTCCGAGTCTCACAGATTGTGAAGATACCCACAAAAGACACAAGCTAAATTCCAAAACTCCTTTTGTTTGCCCCAATTTATCATCATCATCATCTGCTTCTTTCTTTGCTAACCCTAGCTTAGTGCACTTCAATTTTTACCCACTCTCAAACCCTAGCTATTCAGACCCATGACCCATTTCATCTGAATTCACCATCATGCTGCTTCCATTTGAGTCCACTACAGTCAAGTAAGTTCAACACCCCTTCCCACATTACCAAAGTTCATTCCTTTACTCTTTCATCATCATTATCTTCTTCAGTACTTTTTTTTTTTGCTAGCTTTTTTTTATTTATTTTAATTTTCTTGGATAATGTTGGAATTAGGTGCATGTGCGTTATTTGAGAGGGAAGAGGAGAGGCATGGAAGGGGGTGACCGTGGGCTTCTCCTAGCTTGCGTGATTTCGGGGACCCTCTTCTCAGTTTTGGGGTTAGCTTCATTTTTGATACTATGGGCTGTTAACTGGAGGCCTTGGCGAATTTATAGGTAATCCAGTTGAAATTGTTGGTTAAAGAAGGATTTTTTATATGCTTAATTAGCCTATTTGTGGTCTTGATCATTCATTTATGGCTCAAGATTGAGTCTTTCTCCCAAAATGCTGTTGAATTGTGATATGCCATATGATTGCTATTTTAGTGTTACTTGCTTAGAAACAGTTGAAAAGTTTACTGACATTGGATGCTGAGTGTTGTCTTCTCCAATTACCCAATAAGTATGATATTCTTGGCTACATTTGTTAAACAATTAGATCATTTAGGAAGCAGACATAAATTACGCCCATTTGGCGCAGACTTCTAATCGCATGAAGGTTTTTATCTGGGTTTTAGTAATCCGGAGGGGGAATTAATAGTTTGTTGCTTCCCAATTCTAAAATGCTCTGCTGTATTTTCAGTCATGCTTCTTTTAAGTTACTTTTTGTGGGGTTCTATTTTTGTAAAGTTTCACATCATTTATTGATCGTGTTGAGAGTAGAGGTACTACGGACAGAATGGATGCAAAATGTAAGATGAGCTGCTTTAAATTCTGAAGTTTCAATGTCATATATTTGTGGTTATATTAGAGGAAAACCTTTTGTATTCAATAACATATTACACTAAATCAGATGCTTATCCAAATTTCCTTTCATTTTTTTGTATAAGGAAAAGATTATCCTGCACACTTGTGGAGTTTTCGTATAAGACTCCTATGTGTTGGTTTATCATTTAATCACATTGTGCATACATGGTAACCCCAATTAAGGAATATCATATTATACATTCGAGATTTTAAACATTATTGTTGTCATATTTACTTCTTTATTGGAGTGTTAGCCTTAGAACAATGACAATGTACAACATGGTGATCAGGTATCTAGTTATAGTATCAACTTCCTCCTTCATGGAAGGTATGCCCTGTAAGGATCCAGGCTTGTAGACTGAGCTGCTATTTCATTCACTTCTGTACCTGAGATAGGAATGCTCAAAAAATTGAATATCTTATCCCTTTTCCAATTTAATCTTCTTTTCTGTTCTCTTTTTGGTTATATATTATTTGAAATTTGTAGTTTACATTGATAGTAATTGATGTAAGTGGAACATAAGAATAAATACAGATTGAGGTATCTATTCCGAGTTGTATCTCTCTAGATATCCAAGGTTTGAATACTTTTAATTGGTATCTGCTACCACTTTGAGAAACTGAGTAATTATAACTCTTCTTTCACATGATCTATATGATATTCTTTTTAAATATTTATTGCAACCACAAGATGGCAACTGGGTAATTGAACATGACAGATGTCATTTCTCTGGCTCTCTTGATTGACCAAGTGGTGAACCAAAACATTATACAGATTTTGATTGGTAGGAATCTAATACCAGTTCCAGAAACCAGATAAGCTATAATTCTTCTTTGATGTGATGATTTATGTGATCTCTTTTTGAAATATTGTTTGCAACCATGGGATAAGAACAGGACAATTGAACATAGGTTCAAGTTTTGATCCACCTTTGAGTCTTTCTTTGTCATCTTATATCATACATTGTTTGAGAAGAAATGCAAGTCCTTTTGTATGGGATTAACCTATGCTATTTAAGTATCCTGAAGTTGTTTATATCTGTTATTTCTTTGTTTCTGTTTCCAGTTGGATCTTTGCTCGGAAATGGCCGAATATCCTGCACGGTCCTCAGCTGCATTTGCTCTGTGGCTTCCTGAATCTTTTGGCATGGGTGGTTGTTGTTTCTCCAATTCTGGTGCTTATCATTTGGGGATCCTGGTTAATTGCAATACTGGGTCGAGATCTGATTGGTTTGGCCGTAATTATGGCTGGCACAGCTCTTCTCTTGGCATTTTATTCAATTATGCTCTGGTGGAGAACCCAGTGGCAAAGTTCAAGTATGTATTTGCTGGCCAATTTGTTATATTACCAAACTATACTTTGTGTTTTGTTTCCAACTTATGGCTTGTATGTTCTATTTAATGTACCATTCTACACTCTGAAATTTAGTCAGAGGCTTTTGTTGCATTACTCCGGTCGATTCTTTCCCAGGGGTGATCTCCCACCAACTAGACATATTGGCAGCTGTTGGTGAACAATTGGAACCAAACGAATAACCTTGGCAGTGGAATATTAATATGATTATGCCACAATGGGTAGTATCACATTAAAATGTTAGGGTTTAAATGAAAAGAAAAGTATGGGATTTCTATTAGAAAACAAGGAATATACAATATTAGATTGATGAAGAACATCAGAAATCATTCAAGTATCGATAGGTCTAGTTCTGTGACTGAACATGGCTTTTTGTTATAGTGTGTCAAAGTCATATATCTGTTGATAGATAGCAATAACGTTAGATTGAGCAAGTCTTTCATTTAATCCTACATAAAATATGCAAAGAACAAACAATAGGGAGTTTTGCAATTTTTCTCTAATCTACACTTATAATTTCTTTGGGAATGTTACTTGTGCTTTAATTTCTCTAATCTACTCTTATAGTTAGTTTCATCTTCATTTTGGATCTAAGTATAATCATAGCTCATGTCCATATTTTCCTTTGACAGGAGCTGTAGCCATTCTCCTCCTCCTAGCTGTTACTCTGCTCTGTGCGTATGAACTTTGTGCCGTGTATGTTACAACTGGTCCACGAGCATCTGACCGTTATTCTCCTTCTGGCTTCTTTTTTGGAGTTTCAGCAATTGCTTTAGCTATCAACATGCTATTTATTTGCAGAATGGTGTTTAATGGTATGCTTTTGAGTCATTTTGTTCATTTAGAAGTGATTATCCTTATTATATGCCTTGATTGTATAGATATTGCATGCTGGTGTTCATTTATTTTGTAAATGATTTGATTCCATTTGTTTTAAGTTTCATTAAGTGGAAATCTTACCAGGTTTATTATTTGTAGGTAATGGCTTGGATGTGGATGAGTATGTAAGAAGGGCATACAAATTTGCTTATTCTGATCAAATTGAATTGGGTCCTGTGACATCTTTACCTGAACCACCGGACCCAAATGAGTTATATCCTCGACAATCGAGAAGGTATGCTTTAGTTCTTGCTCTCACTTTTGACTATCCTAGTGGAGACAAAGTAATTTTCAATGTTTTTCTCTGTGTTGACAGGGCTTCCCATCTTGTACTTCTCTATGTTGGCTCACTTTTTGTTCTGCTAGTATATTCCATTTTATATGGCCTAACAGCAAAAGAGGCAAACTGGCTTGGAGCAGTTACATCAGTTGCTGTTATTATTCTAGGTAATTTAATCAGTTCTATTATTAGTTCTATCTATTTCTTTAGATGTTTCTTCTGTAGTTATTAGATTGATTTATTTGATTCATTCCTTTTCTTTTCTATTGTTTCCATGTAGACTGGAATTTGGGAGCTTGCATGTATGGTTTTCAACTTCTTGACAGTCGTGTTGCAGCACTATTTATTGCTGGAACATCCCGCGTGTTTCTTATTTGTTTCGGAGTGCAATACTGGTTAGTGCCTTAAATTGAAACATATAACCTTTTATCCAAATTGCATGTAGTGTGGTTTCTTAATGTTGAATGTTGCTTCTCCCTGTTCATAGGTATATAGGGCACTGTATCAGTTATGCCGTTATGGCTACTGTACTTCTAGGGGCTGTTGTTTCTCGTCATTTATCAGTGAAAAATCCATTGGCTGCGAGGAGAGATGCCTTACAAAGCACTGTGGTTCGCTTGAGAGAAGGATTTCGTAAGAAGGAGCATAATAGTTCATCTAGCTTCTCTGAAGGCTGTGGGTCAAGTATGAAACGGAGTAGCAGTGTTGAAGCTAGTAATCTTGGTAATGTCATTGAAGCTAACAGAGGTTTGGCTGCAGCCGATACATGCAATTGGAATAATGCCCCATCTCAAACTGCCAGTTTGCCAGATGGAATAAATAGTGACAAGAGCATAGATAGTGGCAGGTCAAGTTTAGCAATACGTAGCAGCTCATGTCGCTCAGCTGTTCAAGAGGCTGAGGCTGGAACGTCTTGTGATGATAGAACTTTGGATCCCAATAATTCCGTGGTGGTTTGTTCAAGTAGTGGTGTTGATAGCCAAGGGAATGAATCTAGCACATCAAACTCTGCAAATCAACAAACATTAGAATTGAACTTGGCTCTTGCTTTCCAAGAAAGGTTGAGTGACCCTAGGTTTGCAACTATGCTTAAAAGAAGTACAAGACAAGGTGATCGGGAGTTGAGTACTCTATTACAAGATAAAGGCTTGGATCCAAATTTTGCTATGATGTTGAAAGAGAAAAGTTTAGAATTAGATCCAACTATTCTCGCATTATTACAGAGGGGTAGTCTTGACGCAGATAGAGATCATCGTGACAATACTGATAATGCCAGTGTTGGCAATGCCGTGCCTAATCAAATTTCATTTTCTGAAGAACTGAGGTTGCATGGGCTTGAAAAGTGGCTTCAGTTGTGCAGACTTGTATTGCATCACATTACGGGTTCTCCAGAGCGAGCATGGGTTCTGTTCAGTCTTATCTTCATAGTCGAAACAACCATTATTGGTGTATTTCGTCCAAAAACAGTCAAATTCGTTAATGGAACCCACCAGCAGGTAAGTCTTGAGCTCTCCCTAAAATAATTTCATTTTGGAAGCCTAATTTCTGTTTTCTTTATTAAAATTATTTTGGGTTGCTACTTGTGTAAACATAGCTGTGAATTTATTTTCTCATCTTGATGTGTTTGGAATCACTATTGCATGCAGTTTGAGTTTGGCTTGGCTGTGCTTCTGTTGTCTCCGGTGATATGTTCAATTATGGCTTTCCTACGATCACTTACTGCAGAAGAAATGGCCATGACTTCAAAACCGCGGAAGGTGTGGACTTTATATTGAATTACATGCAAATGCATCTACAAAAAAAATTAATATTGAATCATTCAGCTTATCTTCAGATTACGTGTTAATGATGAATTTGTTTGAAGTTTAAGTACGTAATTAAAGTATATTCTCTTGGATTTCTGTTTATGTTTCTAATTTGCTATTCCAGTATGGTATTATTGCTTGGCTGTTCAGCACTTGTGTTGGATTGCTGCTCTCTTTCTTGAGGTAATCCCTATGGTTTTTCAAAGTCATTCATAAGTTTTAGTTTCAATGTAATTTTGCCAAAGTTGTACTGGAGTACCTGGCATAGTTACCTGTGTATCTTTTGTGCAGCAAATCGTCTGTTCTCCTTGGATTGTCTTTGACTGTGCCTCTAATGGTGGCATGCCTTTCTATTGCAATTCCTATATGGATACGTAATGGTTACAAGTTCTGGGTTCCCCGAGTGAATTGTACGGGAAGTGTTGGAAATGATCGCATTCCTGGTACAAAGGAGGTTAGTTCTACATACCAAGGGTGTGTTTCTGGTTGCTACTTAGTTGGTTGAGGTGGTTGACCATGACTCCCCCGGTTCCCCAACACGCACAAAAATAAAAAATGGTTTTGGCTTGACATCCACCAAAAAAAAAAAAGGAATTTATCAGATCAGTGATGCATATACTTAAAGCTATCTTATTAGTAAACCGGGAGGTTCTAATTCTTGCAATTTATTGCTTTGGGAGAAGGGTGTGATGTGATGGTTTTTTTTGGGGTTCAAGTAAATTTAATTTGCCAATGCATAATTGTCTATTTCACTTTTACAGGGTATAGTTCTTATTGTTTGTACGTCATTATTCGTTGGATCTGTACTGGCTCTGGGAGCAATAGTTTCTGCAAAGCCTTTAGATGATTTAAGATACAAGGGGTTGAATGATGATCAGAAAAGCTTGACCTCCCCATACACATCTTCTGTTTTTCTTGGGTGGGCTATGGCATCTGCTATTGGTTTAGTTGTTACTAGCTTGCTTCCAATAATTTCGTGGTTTGCAACCTATCGCTTCTCTCTTTCCTCTGCTATCTTTATTGGATTATTTGCAGGTATTTTTTCATTCTGCATATACATGTTCTCACAAATGGATATATTACCACACATATTTATCATTATCCTAGTGCTGATATCTTTTTTTATATTTTCTTTTCTGATTGTAGTTATTCTCGTAGCATTTTGTGGTGTGTCTTACTTGGAAGTTATCAAATCTAAAGATGACCAACTTCCAACGAAGGGTGATTTTTTAGCTGCTTTACTTCCTCTAGTCTGCATTCCAGCCTTGCTTTCACTTACTTGTGGATTGCTTAAGTGGTTAGTAAAACGTTCTTATATTTATCATTGTATCATTATGTTTATAAAGAAATGGCTCAAACTCTGCTTTTAGTATGATTGGTGCTGATCCTTTCAAAATGCTATTTATAGGAAGGATGATGGTTGGAGACTTTCTAGAGGTGTATATATCTTTGTTATAATTGGTCTGGTGCTTCTGCTTGGTGCTATAGCAGCTGTTATAGTTTACATCAAACCTTGGACTGTGAGTGCTGTGCCCTTGTTGTTTTAATCTTCTTCTTTTTTCCTTCCCAATGAGTATGACACATATACCTTTTGCATATTCTTATTCTCCCCTTCATAATTTTTTATTAATTCATTTTGGATGCAACTTCTTTCCAATTACTACAGATCGGGGTAGCCTGTCTTTTGGTACTTCTCCTCATGGTATTAGCAATCGGTGCTATCCATCACTGGGCATCAAATAATTTTTATTTGAGTCGGACACAGATGGTCTTTGTGTGCTTCTTTGCCTTTCTGTTGGCTTTGGCAGCATTTCTTCTTGGATGGTTTGAAGGTGCGTGTGGTTTATAGTATTAGCATCAATAGTCATGCCTTAAGTTAAAACTAGTTGCTTGGCTGCTCAGCTCATGATATTTTCTTCCTTGTTTAGGTCAACCTTTTGCTGGAGCATCGGTTGGTTATTTTTCATTTCTTTTTCTTCTTGCTGGACGGGCATTGACAGTAAGTTATTCCTTCAAATCTTTCTACCCATATGATAGGAAGCAAGCTATTTTAAAAATATTTATGCGTATTTTTATTTGCTTACGGATTGTATTTTTTCTTCATTTTTTCTGTTCAGGTACTGCTTTCAAATCCCATTGTGGTATACTCTCCCCGAGTTTTGCCAGTCTATGTGTACGATGCTCATGCGGATTGCGGAAAGAATGTCAGGTTTAGTCACGACTTCTTCGTTAATTCTGATCAGTTATTGTTTCTAAGTTTGTTGGTTCAATTTATTACTTATTTATTTTTTCATGTTATCTAGTTTATTACTTGTATCCACTTCCTGTTTCCACTATTTGCAGTGTGGCCTTTCTCATGCTATATGGGATTGCACTAGCAACTGAAGGTTGGGGTGTTGTTGCCAGTTTAAAGATTTATCCACCTTTTGCTGGTGCTGCTGTATCGGCAATTACACTTGTTGTTTCATTTGGGTTTGCTGTCTCTCGTCCGTGCCTTACACTTAAGGTTTGGGAACTAATTGTAACAAAATCTCCTTGCCAGCAATCGCTAATCATTATGTGATAACTTCTCTATTCAGAAAAAAATTATTCTAATTGTAACCATTTTCTAATTATGTACAGATGATGGAAGATGCTGTACGTTTTCTCAGCAAGGAAACTGTTAATCAGGCAATTGCTAGATCAGCAACAAAGGTGTGTTTGTGAGGACTCTACTGTGATAATATTTATGTTTTCTGTTTACACTCACCATTGTTTGGATTGCTTCACAATTTTATGTTTTTGTACGTATTTATTTTCCATGGTGAGTTAACTGAGATCGTGTGTAATTAATTGCATCATAGACCCGGAATGCTATATCTGGAACTTATTCTGCACCTCAGAGGTCTGCTAGTTCTGCAGCACTTTTGATTGGAGACCCTACTATTATGCGTGATAAGGGAGGAAATTTTGTGCTGCCCAGAGCCGATGTCATGAAATTAAGAGACCGTTTGAGAAATGAAGAATTAGTTGCAGGTTCATTTTTTAGTAGATTTAGATATGAAAGGACATTTCGCCATGAGCCAACCAGTGTAGATCACAGAAGAGTGATGTGTGCTCATGCAAGGATCCTGGCTCTGGAAGAGGCCATTGACACTGAATGGGTGTACATGTGGGACAAGTTCGGTGGTTATTTGCTTTTGTTGCTTGGTTTAACATCCAAGGCAGAACAAGCACAGGTAAAAAGAATAAAATGCTGCTTGCTATGGATGGTACCCATTCTTTTATTCATGTGACAACGACAATCCTTTTTCTCTTGTAGGATGAGGTTCGTTTGAGACTCTTTCTAGACAGTATTGGATTTTCTGACTTGAGTGCTAAGAAAATAAAAAAGTGGATGCCAGAAGATCGTAGGCAATTTGAAATTATTCAGGACAGGTACTGCCCCGAATATCTAATGATCATTTCTAGTTTTACGGAGTTTTTCCTGTCTAAATATACTGTTGTGTTTTATAGTTACATACGAGAAAAGGAGATGGAAGAGGAGATCTTCATGCAGAGACGTGAAGAAGAGGGGAGAGGGAAAGAAAGAAGGAAGGCCCTGCTTGAAAAAGAGGAACGCAAATGGAAGGAGATAGAAGCTTCTCTGCTCTCCACCATTCCGAATGCTAGCAGCAGAGAGGCTGCAGCCATGGTAGCTGCAGTGCGTGCAGTAGGAAGTGATTCTGTTTTGGATGATTCCAAAGCTCGAAAGAGGGTTAAAAGCATTGCACAGAGAATACGTCTTTCGCAGTTAGCACATCGTGCACTACAGGTTCCACACCCGATTTGCCATTACTTAAGAATTTTGATTGTAATTGGTTTGATCATTTCTGATGCTAGTGGCCATTTGTTTATATTTACAGACTGGAGTGACAGGTGCCATATGTGTTCTTGATGATGAAGCAACTTCAAGTGGCCGGCATTACGGTCCAATTGATTTGAGTCTATGTCAAAGTCAGAAAGTTAGCTTTTCCATAGCAGTGATGATTCAACCTGAGTCTGGTCCTGTCTGTCTTTTGGGCACGGATTTTCAGAAAATTATTTGCTGGGAAGTTCTTGTGGCTGGTTCTGAACAAGGTATTGAGGCTGGGCAAGTTGGACTCAGATTGATTACTAAACGTGATAGGCAAACAACTGTCACGAAGGAGTGGAGTATTGGTGCAACATGTATTGCAGATGGAAGGTTTGGCCTTTCTCTCTATTTTTATGTTTCATGTATTTCTGGCTTGAAGAAATTCAAGGTTTCATCATTTTTAGCTTACATGAGTTGTTTTCAGATGTGTGTCGGAGATTTGCTTGCTTCCTTGTTTTTTAATATTAGTTTTTTCTTATTGCTTTTGTGATATGATTTTTTATTAGTTTTTTCTTATTGCTTTTGTGATATGTTTTTTTTTATCTTTCTTATTGCTTCTTTTGCAATTCTTTTCTCTGATTAAGATTTTTGGTTTCAGGAATGAGTCAGTTATCCAAAACATTATGGTTTCTTATCTGTTTGTATACTTCCGTAACTGAATTTATCTTTTAAAGATTGCTAGCTTGCTATTTTCAGTTTGCAAATCAGCAAGTATGACAATAATATATAGAAGTCCTTTAGGATTGTTAAATACATGAGATTGTATCGATTAATCTGCTCTTTTCTTAATAGAAGTGTTTAATATGGAATTTGGATAGCTCTGCACTTATGCTTGACACTTGTTTTAATGACAGAGAACTACTGTCTCACTGTCTTTTACATTTTTGTTAATAAATATCTTGCAGGTGGCATATCATAGCAATGACAATTGATGCTGATTTAGGTGAAGCAACATGTTATACAGATGGTGGATTCGATGGCTACCAAACTGGATTACCTTTGTGTGTGGGTAGCAGCATTTGGGAACAAGGGACAGAAGTTTGGGTGGGAATTCGACCACCAGCAGATATTGATGCTTTTGGTAGATCAGATAGTGAAGGGGTTGAATCTAAGATGCATATTATGGATGCTTTTCTCTGGGGAAGGTGCTTAACTGAAGATGAGATTTCTGCTCTCTATACCTCAATTGCTTCGGCAGACTTTGGTGGGCTTGATTACCCCGAAGATAATTTGCAATGGACTGATTCACCCCCGAGGGTATGCTTCCCTTCCCCCACAAAAACACACGTACACAAACAAAAGCACAAAGAAAACATGTTAGTAATTGAAATTTGAAAATAATAAATTATATAGACAAAATAAGATATCTTAAATACTGCAGGATGTTATAGACTTCTAGTGATTCACATGTTGGTATCATGCTTTATTCCACATAATTTGCTGTCCGCTTTACTATAAATATTAAAGCAAAACAGTGTACTCAGCTAAGTTTGCTTTGTTGCATTTTTGCTTAGGTTGATGGTTGGGACAGCGATCCTGCTGATGTAGATTTATATGACAGAGATGATGTGGATTGGGATGGACAATATTCTAGTGGGAGGAAAAGGAGGTCAGATCGTGATGGTGTGGTGGTGGATATAGATTCCTTCTCTAGGAAATATAGAAAACCCAGAATTGAAACACAAGAAGAGATTAATCAACGGATGCGATCAGTAGAATCAGCCATCAAAGAAGCTCTCTCTGCTAGAGGAGAGTCACGTTTTACTGACGAGGAATTTCCTCCAAATGATCACTCTTTATATGTGGACCCTGAAAACCCTCCAGCAAAATTACAGGTACTTCTCTTCATTATGATTGGTTATTTTTAATTAATTTTTATCGTTTTTCCTCCCCAACTATCTTATCATGGCCTTTTATACATAGGTTGTTTCTAGGTGGCTGAGACCAGGTGAAATTGTGCGACAGAACCATCTTGATTGCCATCCTTGCTTATTTTCAGGAGCTCCTAATCCTTCAGATGTTTGTCAGGTGCTGTTTAGCATCTTGCAAGAACTCTACAACAAATGCTTCTCGATATGTATATGTTTGAAGAAGTAATTTTATCTTGCAATTTCTCTCAATAGATGTTCTGTGTATTGTATAGGGCCGGTTAGGTGACTGCTGGTTCTTGAGCGCTGTTGCTGTTCTAACAGAGTTTTCACGTATATCAGAGGTAATCATCACTCCAGAATATAACGAGGAAGGGATATATACTGTCCGCTTTTGTGTGCAGGTAATAAGCTAAAATGAGTACAATTTGCATCTCTTATTTGATATACTTTTCATGCTGCTGTATCATTCTTTTCCCCATCTTCATAAAGTTCTCTTTTGATAATGTTGTCTGAAGGACTGCAATCAATATGATAGTTTCTAGTATAATTAATTTTTTTTTCCGGCATTTTAGGGTGAGTGGATCCCTGTAGTTGTTGATGATTGGATTCCTTGTGAATTGCCGGGTAAACCTGCATTTGCCACTAGTAAGAAGGGTTATGAACTTTGGGTCTCTATATTGGAGAAGGCATATGCCAAGTTGCATGGCTCCTATGAAGCACTTGAGGGTGGGCTTGTTCAGGATGCTCTTGTTGATCTTACCGGGGGTGCAGGGGAGGAAATCGACATGAGGAGCAGTGAAGCACAGATTGACCTTGCAAGTGGTAGATTGTGGTCTCAATTGTTACGCTTCAAGCAAGAGGGTTTTCTCCTTGGTGCAGGAAGTCCTTCAGGCTCTGACGTGCACATCTCTTCCAGTGGCATCGTGCAAGGACATGCATACTCAATCCTTCAGGTAATGGGGGAAGTCTTATATCCACTGTATTTTATAATAGGAATGTTCTTTTAACTTTCACTTCTGTCATGAACTTTCAGATAAGAGAAGTGGATGGCCATAAACTCGTACAGATCCGAAATCCATGGGCAAATGAAGTCGAGTGGAATGGCCCGTGGTCTGATTCATCTCCTGAATGGACAGATAGAATAAAGCACAAGCTGAAGCATGTTCCACAGGTAATTCTTTACATTTTCCAACGGACCAGTCTTACACTTCTACTCGTCAGTGTTTCTTTATGAACAAGCAGATTATTTGGCTGCACCGTGTTACCATAATTTACCGACTCCGGTTGACTTCCCCATTACTCGTTTTTACAGTCAAAAGATGGTATATTCTGGATGTCATGGCAAGACTTTCAGATTCATTTCCGATCAATATATATCTGCCGTGTCTATCCACCCGAGATGCGTTACTCTGTTCATGGTCGATGGCTTGGTGAAAGTGCTGGTGGGTGCCAGGATTACGATACCTGGCACCAAAATCCACAGTTCAGACTAACTGCAACTGGGCAAGATGCATCTTTACCAATTCATGTATTCATTACCCTAACTCAGGTACAAACGGTATTGAATATTCAGTATTGCTTGTGTTGAACATATAGTAGTGTATTAATTTCTTTGAAATCTTCTGTCATCATATTTATAGGGTGTCGGATTCTCAAGAACAACCGCCGGATTCAGAAATTATCAATCCAGCCATGATTCTTTAATGTTCTACATCGGAATGAGGATACTCAAAACTCGGGGACGACGAGCAGGTTTCAATATATACTTGCACGAATCAGTTGGTGGGACGGACTATGTTAATTCTCGAGAAATATCCTGTGAAATGGTTTTAGAACCCGAGCCAAAGGGATACACCATAGTCCCTACTACTATACATCCTGAGCAAGAAGCCCCCTTTGTACTTTCTGTTTTCACCAAGGCATCAATAACTCTTGAAGCTTTATAGTACCTAGGGGATGGCTTATATGTTGTGTCTTTTCCGCTGCAAAGATTCTTTGCTTGGGCTCTCGGCAAATCGGCGCATGCATTGCTAACCCTCCTCAGACCAATTGGGTAATTTCTCTCATTGAACTTAATTTCTTCATTTTTTGACTGTCTCCTAACATTGATTTTTATATATTCACAGGCTGTGATGATGCAATTCTTAATGATGAGGTTCAGCATTGAATTCCTATTCCTTATAGGAATGAAATGGCATCTGTGCAAGAGAGACAAAAGGGTAAAAAAGCTTGATCTTTTCAGTGTGAATCTTGTTGAAGGGTGCTTGTGCCAGCATTGGAGAAGGCTCTTATGGTGATTTGATATGTACATAGAAGTGGTACTATAGAGGTATACTTGTAACCATTTAATCAAAGTGGGAAAAGGAAAATAGCTGACAATAAAATAGGTAATTACTAACACCTGGTGAAAATGGAGGTCAAAGGGGGATTTGGGAAGGGTAGGTATAGTAACAAGCATTGAGTAACTCATTGTAAATTTCAGCTGCCATTTTGACAACTGCAGAAGAAAAATGTACAAACATTAACAATCACGGGTTCCTATTAGTCGTGATATTGGCAAAGTTTTGTAAAAATGTCTTTTTAATCTAATTTGATTTTCAATTATTCACAAAGCTATGTTAGTTATTCCTTTACCCCATTTTAATTTTTTTAAGCTGAAGACTGTCTGATAGAGATTAATCTGGTTTTGAATAATTGTCCGATGTGTAACATCATGAGTCTTGAGATTTCTATGTTAAACGTAGATATTTATGAATATTGTTTTTTTGCTTCCTGTGTCATCTGTTAGGCTGCATTTGTTTTTGAGAACAGGACAAGATAAGACACTGAGAACAAGACATAATAGATACTTACTAGTGTAAAGTCCGCACGTTGTGCAGGTTGTGATTGTTAATTAACTGACTGTATTGGTTTGTTGGGTTTTTATTCCTTTTATTTACAGTTAAGTCTATTTTTTAATCCATGGTTTTGTACTTTAGAAGTTTTTCTTGTTACAACATTACGGTCAAAATTCATATCTATTATTTAGTTGAGATATATAGAATTTGATTGCGATATAGTTTTTTCCATAGCCGCCTTTTGGTTTGAATCAATTAACGACCACCACGTAACCAAAGTGGTTCCAAACTTCCAATACTCATCTAATGGTGTCTTGATATGACATGAAAATGAAGTTTGACCTTGTGCTGTCACTTCATTGAAATCTTATTTAATAATATATAAAAAATATTATAGATATTTTGAGTGATGGTTCTGGATTTTAGTGTGTACAAGAAAGCACTTCTTTCCAATCCATTCTATCAAATGATATGTATATTTGTTCATAGCTTGTTACAAAAACTAGTGAGTTGTGTGAACAAGAAGAGAGTGAGAAATGGAGGAAGAGAGAAGAAATAGCAAAGTGATGAGTGAGAAGCATATACTAATGGTTCCATACCCAAGCCAAGGTCACCTTAACCCTATGCTCCAATTCAGCAAACGCTTGAGCACAAAAGGAGTGACATCCACATTGGTCATAACCAAATTCATCTCAAAATCAATGCATCTTCACCAACTCTCATCATTACCAAGTTCAATTCAATTTGATACCATCTCAGATGGCTATGACCAAGGTGGGTTTTCTCATGCTGAATCCATAAGCTCCTATGTATCAACAATGAAAACCATAGGTTCAAAAAGTTTGAAAGAACTCATCAAAAAGTATAATGAATCTTCTCAGCACCCTATAGATTGCATAGTGTATGATGGCCTGTTGGCATGGGTTTTGGATGTGGCCAAAGAGTTTGGGATCATTGGTGCTACTTTTTTCACTCATATGTGTGCTGTTGATTACACATTCTATTGTGTCCATAATGGAATTTTGAAGGTACCAGTGTCTGAAGTTCCAATAAATATAGAAGGGCTTCCATTGCTTGAACTCAAAGACACACCTTCTTTTGTTTGCAACCCTGCTTTTTATCCAGCTTACTTTGACATGGTCATGAATCAATTCTCAAATGTTGATAAAGCAGATCTTCTTCTTGTCAATTCCTTTTACAAGCTAGAGCATCAGGTATATTTTAGTCACCTTAATCTCCTCTTTATATGTTCTTTCACTATTATTTATTATAATATATGCTTTAAATATAAATACTAACAAGGTAATCAAACTCGGGAATTTATTTGAACTTTGTATTGCAGTTTGATAACTTGCATATACCAATCACATGCTAAAAGTGATTACTGATTAGTCACTTGTGAGAATTTCAATCAACAATTTTCTGGCCAATTACGTTATCTGCATTCATATTAATTAAATAATTTAAAAATGTAACAAAAATAATCAATAAGTATTATATTTTTATAAATGACAAAATAAATTTATATATTTAACAAACAAATTGTACATTTGATTCGAATTTTTGTGACAACATTTGAATAACTATTTGTAAGGTGCACACCAAAAATTAGAGCCAGATTTGATTTTTATTCTTATGTTTTTTTTCAAAAAAAAATTTTGATCATTCACACTTTCACGTAAAAAATTTTTAGAAAAATATTTACTTGCCATAAAATTATCAAATTTTAAAGATAATGAAAAAGTATTATTTTTTAATAATACTTGTAAAACAATTACATTTCTAAAGTTTTTTTAAATACATATTTAAAATATATTATTTTTGTCACGTTTTTTTATAAATCTTTTTGAGAATTTATTTATCTTCTGTATTTTGTAAAATTATTTTTATAAATTTTCGAATACAATTTTAATAGTTTATCCTACCTCTCCTAGTCTACGCCATTATTATTAGATATTTAGATGGAATGTGGGGTCTATTGATGTTTCTACCCTTATCATTAAGAAAGGAAAATGAATAGATTCCATGTGTACGAGGAGAAGTAAGTACAAGAATCCTATGCATTTTTTTGTCTTATCCATTTTCCTTGTTAATGTAGGTGGTGGATTCCATGTCAAAGCTATGTCCAATGTTGACCATTGGTCCAACAATTCCATACGCTTATTTAGACAAGGCAATCCTAAATGACACAGAAAACAATTTGAACCTCTTCCAATTGGAGTTAACCCATAGCAATTGGCTCAATCAAAAGGCACCAAGATCAGTCATTTATGTCTCATTTGGAAGCATGGTAAGCTTCACCTCAAAGCAAATGGAGGAACTTGCATTCGGCCTAATAGCCACAGGTTTCAACTTCTTGTGGGTCATCACCTATTTGGAGAGAGAGAAACTCAAGAAAGAGATTTTTGATGAAATCCACAAAGATGGAAAAGGTTTAATTGTGAATTGGATACCCCAATTGGGAGTTCTATCAAGCAATGCAATTGGCTGTTTTCTAACACATTGTGGATGGAACTCAACAATTGAAGCATTGTGTTTGGGGGTTCCAATGGTTGCAATGCCACAGTGGACAGACCAACCTATGAATGCAAAGTTTGTTGAGGATGTTTGGAAGGTTGGTGTTCGAGTTAAGGTTGACGAGGATAATGGTGTGGTGAGAAGAGAAGAGATTGAGCGTTGTATAAGGAAAGTGATGGCAAATGACGTTGGAAAAGAACTTAGAAAAAATGCTGAGAAATGGAGGGAATTGGCCGTTGAGGCAGTTAGTGAGGGTGGAACTTCAGACAACAACATCAATGAGTTTGTGAATCTTATTAAGATGAGATCCTAAATTAAATCATTGTTTGTGTAATATAATAATCAGGAATTTTCAATGCATTATGCATTTCAAACACTCCATGAGAATACTTTTTGTATATATAAGTTGTGTTTTGGATTTAACGATACATAAGTATCTTATAGCAGCAGCGAATGAGCAAATCACGCTTAAACAGTAAAAATATTAAAATAAAGTTTTCTTTTCCCTTCTTTTGGTCTTGCACTACACAGTTCACTTTCACTCACACACTCACCACCTTGGGTTCCTATGTTCCACTGTTTTTTTTTTAATTTAACAGTTCCTAATTTTAGACTACATAAACTCACACACCTATCTATATATACACACTTGACACAAAGGCCTATGAAAGCTCAAGAATATCATGCTATTGTTATTACAAAAATATAAAGTGAAGTGTCAATAAATTTCGCTATTATTTAGCGGATTAATTTTTCAATATTCATCCCAATAGCCAAAAACCCAAAACTTAAAGGTCATATTGAGATTGTATCATATGTGTGAATGTAAGTGTGATCAGCTGTCAAAAATTTACAGAGCCTGCACACACTTCATATATATCCATCCGAGTGCTGCCGCTACACATAAAACTAATTATGAATACATCAATACAAAAATTAATGGCTATAAGATTCGAATTGCCTAAAATATATTTGTGCCTAGATAAGTTTTTCTCCTTTTCCTGTAGCATGAAATAACTAATGAGAGCGTATCAGGTGCTCAAACTCTACATTCTCCCCTCTTCAGCTGCATGACCATCTCCATCTTCTCTCCAACCGCCCAATTTAACAATGTCCTCCACAAGTATTTTCCCTTCTGTAGCAACAAATAGGAACTCTCGTGATAAATATATTCATGAACTAATTCTTGGCTTTGATCAACTTAATTTATTAAAAATGAGAATTTCATTCATGACAGACCTTTATCTTTGGAAAGACTGCTGATGAGTTCTTGTATACCCTCCTTGCCCAATGTATCCTTCAAGTACATTGCAGCAGATGCTACCTCCTCAGGAGTTACTTTCCCGTCATAATCCCTGCCATAAAAAAATTAAATAAATCACTAAAACAGCAATTCTTGTCAAAGTGAATGACTAACTTCTCAGTGGCAGACAATTTCTGAGCTATAGTAACTGCATGAAATTACTTCCATTCAGTAATTTACGTTAAGAAGTATATTCAAGCATCCAGTCAGAATCAAAGTTCAATTTTACTTTATTACCCAAGCACATTATGAAACCACATATTTCACTGTAAAGAGATTATGATATCATTACAATAAGCACACTGCCTAAACGCCTTATCCAAACTAGCGCATGCCCTGCCTAAACGTACACCTTATCCCAAACTAGCACATGGCCTGTTTAGGTACTGCTTGGTCCTGGCATAAAATCTCAACCAAACCATTTAGTATATCTGCTCCTTCCCAACTAAAATCATACACCTTTGTGACAAGAAAATGATAGCCCAGTGAGAGACTGGGTACAAACCTGTCCAAAAGCCTCCACCGGTCACCAATTTTGGCATCCACATCATCTATTTCCTTCTCAAGATTATGGAGCATAGCATCGACCTGACATAGTTTCAAATGAACACAATTCAGATATATGAAATTGGTTTCCAAGTATTCTTTAAGAATAGATCAAGGACGAGTCTTACTCTCTCTATGAGTGCTGATGACACACTATCCCCTTCACCTGATTCTTTATCATGCTCATCTTCCTCTCGGGCGGCTTTATAAGCTTTAAAGGCCTCTTTTTCACTATCTGTACCCTCCTTCTCCACCACACTGTTATAAAGTTCTATCTGAAGAGAGAGAAAATAACCAAAGATGTCAGTGGCAAAAATGGATCATACACACAAACACAGTAGTTTTTATGAGTGCTGTACGAAAGTCAGTTCTGTTAAATCATCTTATAGAAAGCTATTCATTGGCCTATCAAAGAAGTGTTATTCAATAGGAGGATAAAATCATGACCATCATCAGATCTTACACAAAGACAACTTAGAATTTAAAAAGTGTGCATTACTATGCCAAGACTTGACCCCCTCTCTTTTTCTCTCTGTCCTAATCACATGGATGATCAACCAGTTACAATAGATTAGGTGCCAAAGCAATAATTGAAATTTCTTACAGCCAGCCAATTTAAAAACCAAATAACACAATTCTTAATATTAGAAATTATAAACGCAAAAATTGTAACAAAGCCAGGAAATCATCCCTGTTTGAAAGGATAGCTATCATCTCGAAACTTCAGCACACTGTAGCAACTTTGTTAAAGACAAAATATATAGATGATAATTATATAAAACAATCACAAGTACTGAAAGCACCAAGGTACCTCTTTGTTAACAAGCCTTAGAAAATCTTCACGCTCCGTACTTACAGACTGTCATCAGAATAAAATACATAAGAATACAAAAAACTGCGCAGACATTTATCAGCAAAGAATCATACAAAATCAAAAGCAATTCACGAAATTGTGGAAAGCACACTCTTTGAAACTTTAAATACTCAACTCACCGACGCAGATGCTAAAACAGCTAATGCACGACTAAGTTCACACAACTGCTCTTTGTTTTCTAATGCTCTAGCTCTGGCAAGTTGATGTGCTTCCTTGGCAGATGAAATATTCATCTCTTTCAAGGCCTTATCATCCTCGCGAGTATTAATATCCTTCCTTGCTTGCTCCACTTCCTCTCTCTCCTCCTCCTCCTGCATTTTTTATTCATAACAATGTATTATTTGTTACAGTTTTCGAAGAGTCTTGACTAAAGTTAGTTAGTATTCATCAACATCAGGCCACTAGAACTAAAATGACTTTATATGGTGAATTGTGCATATCAAAACCCTGAAACTTAATTCTTTAACCCCATTGGGACTCAAATTGAAGAGTTGAAATCCTTTTTCCCATCCTTTATCATTTAGGTTCTTTTTTGGTAGATTTGTGACAGATGAAACACAGCATATATCATAAACTAATAAAAAGAATACCATTGTCATCCTATCATCAAAAAGAAAAGAAGACTTTCTAGAAGGTTATATATACAGAGCAATATGTTTGTACATATTACCTTAATAAGTTCTTCCTGCATTTCAAGGAACTCCAATTTCCTCCTCCTCTCTGAGACAGAATCCTCAGAGGGTAAAGAAGTAATGCCAACAGTATCAACAACTTCGTCAGGCAGAGAAGAAAGCGTAGCCTGCACAGCTTCTTCTGGCTTCAACTTCCCAGACACGGTAAATGCCCTGTTATGGTTATCAAAGCAAAAGTTAAAAATACATCTTTATTTTGCTTATCATTTGGATCCAGGGAAAAGCATTGTCAAAATTACCTAGAAAGTATCAAAAGAGATGACGGTACAGAGTGATTCAGAGATAGGTCCAACCAATCTCGAAGCTGCACATGAAGGTTTACAGGTTTAGAACAAGATACCAAGGTAACATTCAGATCTAGTACTTCAAAAGCACACAAATGATCATGAATTGTTTCAAGGAAATTTGATTGAAGAGAACGAAAAAGTACAAAACTGGAAATAAGCATGAATTGTTCCCAACATCTAACCTGTTGGCGCATTTCTTCAACAGAAAGCAACCCAAGCATGCCTCTCTCTCTACAATCTTCCCGTAGTTCAGCTTCCGAAAGAGAATCCACGCCTTCTGCTTGAATCAATCTATCGTCTTCCTTAATC
>NC_029787.2:128926078-128926425 GCF_000816755.2 Arachis ipaensis
AGGCACAATTATGTGAATGCCAATCCTACCGAGCCTTTTCAGCATGCAATCTGACAGATCTTTTTAAAAAAACTTCCCCGATACTCATCAACTTTTCTTTATAAGAAATTTCCAACAAAATCTCATCATGCAATTGAAATTACTTAGTAAAGAGAAAGCTCAACATTGACATCATAAAATGGATCTTACCGCTGTAAACGTTTTCGTAGCATATATCGCAAGTATGCATCAGTTCCAAAAGGACTAATCCCCATGTATTTGCACATATTGACTAAACGTGGCCTACAAGTTATAGGGACACTATAAGTCATGATAACATTTTTTTTAAAGTACAAGAATAACAGAAT
>NC_029787.2:128926655-128930267 GCF_000816755.2 Arachis ipaensis
TTTAATAGACCAACCTGCTTATATTGTCTAGAGTTAGTTCATCGTTAAACAACTTAGCAAATCCCAAAATTTCCTCATTGGAGACACGCGAACCTCTTCTAATCTGCATAAAGAATAGGAAGTTACAAATGATCAAGTGAACAAAAAGTCTGGGCAGAAAGTCAAATAAAAGGCTCTTAAGACTGAGATTTTAACCAAGTTTAAGAATTCATCAAGATCTTCTGCTGTTTTCTTTATCTCTCCACTACGAGAGTTTTGAACTTCTTTTGCCATTTCTTTGACTGTATCCTGGAGGAATCTTGCATATTCTATTCTTGCCTTGAGTCTCCTTTTCAATGCTTCCTACACAGTGAGCAACTGAGTCAAGCAAAAACCTTACAACAAAAAATTCAAATCTCAAACATTCATAATACGAAACAAATAGACAAGAAAATCTTTTATCATATAAATTCATCACAATGTAGCCGACCCCACCTAGTGAGATAAGGCTTTGTTGTTGTTGTTGTATATAAACTGATCACAATGTCAATACTATTGGGTCATCACATAAACCAGTGGAACATGTTTCAACTTTCAACTCATTTACAATACGTAACAAGGAGATGCAAATTAGCAAAAAAATAGACATTATGTTCATATCAATCTTTGGGAACTGTCTATAACATAACATCCAATCCTGGCTGGGACAGGCCCACATTTGCAGTAGTTTAAGTATTTCTTTTTCCTTTGCAATGGATAGAATAGAAGGTTTAGAAAGCAGACCACTCTCAAGATGAAATGAGGAAATAATTATCTCATTAGCTAATATATGCTCTCCAAGGAGAACAAACAAACAATTAAAAATTTTCATCACCATGTACCTGTTCTTTCATTTTGTCTTGAAATGTTGATGGCAACATGTTCGGGAAAAGTTTCAAAGCCACAGGCAGGAGGAATTCCATGAAGGGAACTATAATGAAAACAGCAAACGGGACAAGCCTAAAGATATCGGCAGTAGTCCGCGTGAGCTGCTGCCTTTCCCTCCTAGTGAGACTCTTCCCACCAGCAAGCTTCAGCAACAGCCTTGAACTGATCCTCACATCCACCCAGAGCAGCTTAAAACCCAGCCAATAATGCTGCAACGTTGAGACGAATTCTGTCTTCCAGTGAACCAGTTTCTTAGCCCAGTCCTCCCTGCACCAAAACAAAAACACAAGGAAAAGGATTAATAGTCTGAATAAGAATTTACACATAAATGCACAAAAAAGGACCTTTGATTCCTTATTTATCACTCTACCGATTTGTTATGCCTCAAAATTTTATCCTATTTCCATTTCCAAAAAATTTCAACATGCATTCATCAACTTCTTGTCAAAATATTTCAAACCATGATGTGGCTGTATCTACAGTTGTATTCGACAGCAATCGCAATTGCATCAGCTGCAGTTTCCCAGACAAATTTTCACAATCACAGTAATAGCAATCAAACCACCACTAGAAAACCAAAATTCATCGATGTAAAATTGCAGTGTGGTGGCTATCTCTATAACTGTATTCCAACAGTCATTATGACATCATAAGCTGCATTTTCCCACGCAACTTTTCAATGTAGCAAGCTGTATTTTCCTGCGCAATCACACCATCACCAAAAACCACAGTAATGAATTCATATCAACATCGTTTTAAAATTGTATTGTCCGTGGTTGTCTCTACAATAGTATCATAAACATTAATTGATATAGCATCAGCTGCATTTTCGCAAGTAATTTTTTGCTTGTAGCTTTTCGCGCTAACTCTTTCTCACAGTCACAGTAACCACCACAAAACTACACAAAATCATCCATTCATATCAGTGTGATTTAGAATTGCAACATTGCCAGCAAAATTATAACAGCATCAGCCACAATTTTTCCACACTCACAACATAGCAATCGCAAGACAACCGTGACTTAAATTTAAAACCATTATTATGCGCAGGAATAGTAATAGCAAGTGAGATTTGTTTTTTATCAACCAACCTGCTCATGGATGCAACAGCTCTTAACGCAGGACCAATCCCTAGAAATGTCGCCCAAACTCTCTGTAAAATGGACTGCGAATCCTTCTGAGACTCCTGCTGCCGTTTCGCCTTCGCCTTCGCTTTCACGGTGGTTAATCCTTCGACGGCCTGATCGCACTCCTCGGGGGAAGCCTCCTTCCTCTTCTTGGCAACCATCTCCTCGTTCCGTTCGTTGTCATCGTCCGGCTGCTTCGCAGTGGCGGTGGAAACGCGGCGCAGCGATTGGGACGCGGTCATCCACCTCATCCCCATGGGCGCATTGAATTCGGAAGCGAAATCTCTGGAAATGGAGAAGCTCCGCGCGTAGGGTCGGAATCCCAATCGAGAGAAGTAGAGAGGCTCCACACTTGGAAACGACGGGGAAGTAGCGCCATGAGGATTGTCAGAGGGAGGAGCAGAAGGAGGAGAGGTTAGATCCTGTGTGGCGGTTCCACGACGGAGAAGAGAGTTTGAGCTCGGAATCAAGGTGGAAGAAGCGTTAAGGTATTGATCGACGAACCTCTTCCTTCTGAGAATAGCTCTTGAGGCCATTTTTGTGTGTATTTGTTTCAATCAATAAACATATAAAATGAAAATCTGTCACCAAGAAAAAGAGAAAATATAATTAAGGAATTAAATATTGATGGAAGTTTAGGGTGCGGAATTAAATGAGTGGAAAAGAAAAATGTGAGAGTGGGAATAGGTAGTGAATGAGCTTACAAGGGGGAACGTTGGCTTGTTGAACGAGGCAGAAAGAGAGAGAGGAGAGTAATATTAGTACTAGGGTGTAACGAAGGAGAGGTTTAAGGGGCTTCTCTGCATTTGCTTCTCTTTCTTTTGTTTCTTTCTTTTTTTTTTTATTGTGTTGCTTGCTTCACTAACTTGTTACTCCCGTTGCAGCGGGAGAGGCTAGTATGCTTGTATCTTTTTACCGATTTGCCCTTCTATCTCAACCACTTTTTCGTGTTTGACCCTAAGATCCACGTCATTCAGTGCGATTTCGAGCATAGCTTTTACTCAGGAATTACGACCCTCCGATCGTTCCTGCTTCTTACACAAGCCAGATTTTTCAAATGAATATTTGATTTTTATTTATTTATTTATTATTATGCAAAAAATTGGCACAAATAATTGATATCGAAAAAAATTTAAACCGTTAAAGTCGAAAATCATACGTGCATAAAGCACATTATAGTTGGAGAAAAATTAGATTTAATGACCAAGTTACATATTTGGTGTTTAAGTTTTTTTTTTTTTGGTGACTATTTGGTGTTTAAGT
The DNA here is from genome assembly GCF_000816755.2 of Arachis ipaensis. Taxonomy (NCBI): domain Eukaryota; kingdom Viridiplantae; phylum Streptophyta; class Magnoliopsida; order Fabales; family Fabaceae; genus Arachis; species Arachis ipaensis. The sequence goes on from NC_029787.2 coordinate 128,929,952, forward strand.
TTGTTTGGAGTTGAAAATTATTTGACATCTAAAATTATTTAAAGTTTAAAATTATTTAAAATTTAAGTTTACTTGAGATCCAAGTTTATTTCAAGTGCAAGTTTAGTTTAGTCTAAGGTTATATATCAATTAGCATCAGATTCTTTTTCTATAAATAAAAAATTAGGAATAGTTTTAATAAGTTATGAAAATTTTCATGTATGTATATATTTACTCCGTCTAAGATTTTAGATTTTTAGTCACATTGACATGCAGAAAGATGGGTCACGAGTTTATATAAGTATTTAAAATTTTTATCTAATTTTATTTTTTCTCT
>NC_029787.2:128930632-128944762 GCF_000816755.2 Arachis ipaensis
ATAATATGAGTCATGAGTTTATATAAATATTGAAAAATTTTATCTAATTCTATATCTTTTTTCTTTTTAATAATTTTAATTATGACTTTTATTTTTGTTATTTAAATTCTATCATTTTCATTCAAGTACTTTGTTAATTTTTATACATTTTAATATAAATTTTGTAATTTTTAATTTTTTTGTTTTGTATTTATTTTTTTTATTTTTTACTTTCTATAATTATTATTTTTTACTCATAAAGTAGTGGTAAAATTTAAAATTGGAGAAATGGTAGTGTGAAGTAAAATTAGAGGTTAGAGTTAAGTTATATTAGAAGATAATTTAAGAATTGTATTTAATTTTATAGAATTTAAATAATTTTGTGTGTACAAATTTATTTTTTATGAATATAATTTCAACTTTTATCTTTCATAGATAGAAATGTTGGCGTCTAAATTTTTCACGGTAAAAAATGATTATTTTTTTTTTCTAACCCCCTTAAAAATAATAATAAATAACTGTGATACCGTGATGGCTGCGAAAGCCCAACAGTGGGAATGCTGTTGTGTAGACTGTAGACTGAAATGGGAGCCCATTATACAAAGGTTGATGTCAGGGTTAATTTTAAGGCCAATTAATCTTAAATCCGATACATGTCGCTGCTAAATGTAGTGTGTATGAGACTCTGAGCCAATACCAAAAAGAGAGTATAATGATCAAGCACAAGGATTGTTCGCGGCTAGAGGAAGGACTAATGAAAGAGGAAAAGGTAATAAGCGTGGAAAGTCTAGGCCAAAATCTAAACCTCACGCAGAGAAAACATGCTTTAAATGTGGTGATGGTGGACATTTCAAAGCAAATTGTCTAAATAAGAAGATAACTTTCAAGAAACAGAACAACGACAACCCAAAAGAAAAGCAAGAAGCAAGCTACGTCTCAAATGATGAGGAAGATTGTTACTCTGTGACAGAACAATCTTATGAAATCTTCGATAAGTGGATTCTTGATTCAGGAGCCTCTCACCATATGTGTCCAAATAGGAAGTGGTTTACTACCTATGAAAGCATAAATGGTGGCACAGTTTTAATGGGAAATGATCATGCTTGTAAAACTGTGGGGTTGGGTACTGTAAGAATCAAGATGCATGATGGTGTCGTAAGAACCTTAAAGGATGTGAGACATATTCCAGACTTGCAGAAAAATCTGATCTCCATAGGTTTGTTGGAGAAAAATGGTTGCAAAATAGTTGCGAAAAATGGGGTACTGAAAGTTGTTCGTGGTTCTTTGGTAGTGATGAAAGGAGTTCGTCACGGTAATCTTTATTTTCTTTTGGGGACAACGGTTATAGGTGAGTTAGCAGTTGGAATCGGTGGAAGTAGAGATCAAACAGATTGCACGAGAATATGGCACATGCGGCTTGGACATATGTCAGAGAAAGGTCTATCATTGCTTTGTGGACAAGGTTTGCTGAAGAATATGAAGAAACTACAAATGGAATTTTGTGAGCATTGTGTGTATGGAAAGGCACATAGGGTGAAGTTTTCTACAAGCAAGCATAAAAGCAGAGGGTTGTTAGACTACGTGCATACTGATGTTTGGGGCCCGGCTAAAGTTACTTCCAAGGGTGGTTCCAGGTATTTTGTTACTTTTGTTGATGATTATTCCAGGTATGTTTGGATTTACTTCCTCAAACATAAAAATGAGGTATTCGATACGTTTAAGCGATGGAGAGCAATGGTTGAAAACCGAACAGGTAGGAAGCTGAAAACTCTACGATCTGATAATGGCACAGAGTACACGGATAGGGCTTTCAAGGAGTTCTGTGACCGAGAAGGCATTACAAGACACTGGACAGTTAGAGAAACACCACAACAGAATGGAGTCGCCGAACGACTGAATCGTACGCTACTTGAGAAGGCAAGGTGTATGCGCTCTAATTCCGGGCTAGGCAGAGAATGTGGGCAGAATCGGTTGCTACAGCTTGCTACATAGTGAATCGATCCCCACATTCTTCTCTAGATGGAAACACACCTTATAAGGTATGGTCAGGGGAACATGCAGATTACGAGAAATTCAGAGTCTTTGGATGCACAGCCTATTATAATGTCAAAGATAATAAGCTTGATGATAGAGCTAAGAAGGCAATCTTTTTGGGGTATCCAAGAGGGGTTCAAGGCTATCGCCTTTGGAGTGTAAATGATTCTAAATTTGTAATTAACAAGGATGTTACCTTTGATGAACGATCTATGGTAGCTTTGTCTAAAGATGTGGTGCCAGATGATGGTGATGTTGGAAAAACTTCAAATACTCAAGTGGTGGAGATAGAGTCTAAATACCAATAAATAGACTCTAATAATATTCAGGTGGAGCATCCTAATGCTACTCGAGATGACGCAGAGGATGAACTTGATCATGAGGAAATTCAGCGAGAAAATGCACATGCATTACAACAGCAGCAACAGGATTCTTTGGCATCTACTAGGCCAAAGAGAAATTATAAATTTGTTCAGAAGTTCGGGTCAGACAAGCCTTTGAGACATTATGGGCAGCTAAACTTGGTAGATTATGCACTCTCAGTGGAGGATGATGAGCCGGTCACCTTCAAACATGCTATCAAAGACAAAGATAGAGAGAGTTGGTTGGTCGCTATGGAGGAAGAGATGCAATCTCTTCATAAGAACAAGACATGAGATGTGGTCCCATTATCCGTGGGAAAGACTGCAATTGGTTGTAAGTGGGTGTATAAAAGAAAAGAAGATCCTACTAAGTCAGATGATACAAGATTCAAAGCTAGGTTAGTAGCAAAGGGATTTGCACAGAAAGAAGGTGTTGATTACAATGAGATATTTTCTCCAGTGGTGAAACACACTTCCATACGGGTGCTTTTAAGTCTTGTCGCTCATGGTGATCTTGAGTTGGAACAACTAGACGTGAAGACTGCATTCTTACACGGTGACTTAGAGGAAAAAATCTACATGTATCAACCTGAGGGTTTCAAGGTTGAGGGTAAAGAAAGTCAGGTATGTCGCTTGAGGAAATCGCTATATGGATTGAAACAATCTCCTCGGCAATGGTATAAGCGATTTGACTTCTTTATGTTAAAACAAGGTTTTTCCAAAAGTAATTATGATTGTTGTGTATACATTCGTAAGCTTCCTGGAGGTGATTATATCTATCTTCTATTGTATGTGGATGACATGCTTATTGCCTCTAAGAGCAAGGTAGAGATAGATATGTTAAAGGTTCAACTTGGTAAAGAATTTGAAACAAAAGACTTGGGTGCTGCACGAAAAATATTAGGCATGGAAATTAAAAGGGAGAGATCAAGCCAAAAATTGTTCTTGAGCCAAAGAGGATACATTGAGCGCGTCATTGAAAGATTTGAAATGAAAAATGCTAAATCAGTGGTAACGCCGTTGGCTCCACATTTTAGGCTCTCTGGTAAACAATCTCCCACAACATCAGAGGATAAGGCTTACATGAAAAATGTACCTTATGCTAGTGCAGTCGGTAGCCTAATATATGCTATGGTATGTACACGCCCAGATATTTCAAAGGCAGTAAGTGTTGTTAGCAGGTTCATGGCAAACCCGGGTAAGGCACACTGGGAAGCAATCAAGTGGATATTAAGAAACTTGAAGGGCACCATTGACACAGGTTTATGCTTTAGTGGAAAATCATGTCAAATCAGCGGCTTTGTTGATTCTGATTATGCTGGTGATCTAGATAGAAGACGTTCTACGACTGGTTATGTATATAAAATACATGGTGCTCCAGTTAGTTGGCGATCGATGTTACAAGCTACAGTGACACTATCTACTACAGAGGCTGAGTACATGGCAGTAGCAGAAGGGGTGAAAGAAGCATTGTGGCTAAGAGGTCTTCTAGATGATTTGAGGTTGAAGCAAGATTGCGTGGATCTGAATTGTGATAGTCAAAGTGAAATTTATTTGGCTAAAAATCAGATTCATCATGCTCGTACCAAGCATATTGATGTTAGATATCACTTCGTGCGTGATGTTATGGAGAAAGGTGACATTTCTCTTGTAAAAGTACATACAGATGAAAATTCCGCTGACATGTTGACTAAAATGGTGTCAGGAAGCAAGTTCCAACACTGTTTGAAATTGCTTAATATTGTTCCATGTTAGGCAGTCATTGTCAAATGATGCAACCGAATACAAATACTATTCTTTGATCGTCCAAAATTTACATAGATTTCAAATTGTGAACGAGGTGGAGAATTGTGAGGGAGAGAGAAAGAAAAGGAAGGCTAAGAGTTATTATAGGAAGGTTTTATTTCTATCCGTTGAAATTATAGCATATAACCACTATATAAACGTTTGTAGAATTTCAATTCAATTATCATCAACAATAACAACTACATTCACATCTTCTTTTCATATTATTATTATTATTTTAGAGAACAATTTAAAATTTAGTTAGCTTTTAAGTGAATGATTAAATAGAAATATTATTTCGCAACTTGTAAAAAACTCACTTGCAAAAGATATTGTTGTATTAGGGACTGAGATAAATTACGCAAATCACTCAAATATAAAATCGTTACTTGTATATCCTTAAGGACATTTTTATGTAAATCGAAGCAGACAAATTTGATTTAGCACAATTTTATATAAATTGAAAGAGGAAAATTCGATTTAGTAAAGATGTATGTAAATCGAATTAGGCTCTATCGATTTATGTATGTATTGTTAGGTTTCCATATAATTTGAATTAGCCCCATTCGATTTATGCATGGTTTGTACGTTTTCAAGTAAATTGAAGTAGTCTAATTCGATTTACCTCCGTCGAGATCAATATAAATAAATCAAATTAGGGGAGGTAGATTTGCTGTAGTTTCAGTAATATATATAAATGGATGTTGGGTAATTCAATTTAGTATGGTGTAAATGTATATAAATAGATGTGGAATGTGAATTCTTCATCATAGTGAGCCCCACAATGGCTACTGATGAGAGTTTCTTAGTTTTGGTGCACTATAAAGGGTCGATTAAGAAAAAAAACGTGTTTTAGAATTAAGTTTACTGATAAGGATCCGCTTAGTGTTTTCATGAAACCTTCAACGAGTTTCAGGATACTATAATCTGAAAACTGGGGCTGCAAGGCATGAAACGGGTGGAGAGGTTATTCTACAGAATTCCGATATCCGTTTTGCGGGATGATGTGAAGTATGATTCGTTCGTCATAGACAGCGACAAAGATTTGGAAGTTCTGTCCATTGTCGTCGGTAATTCCCAGAGGTGAGGACCCCTAAGCTGTTGGCCAAGCTTGTGGATGTGGTCTCTAGTTCAAGAGGTTCTAACTGGAATTCTCTACCTTCAGCCACAGCAGTCTGCTCTAGTTCGAGGCCTGTTGGTGTCTCTTCATTTCTGCCCGTGATTGAGCCTGAGGCAGTTTTGGTGGCCTTCCCATCCTTCACTGCTGATCTAAACCGCACTCGTGACAGAGAAAGGGTTGACACTGGGCCCGTAGTTGATGTTGCGATAGCGATGGCATTGATGATGTGGTACCAGAATCCCGACAGGGTGGAGCACCGGATGGTGTGGAAGATGTATTTTGGGATGAGGATTATGATGATGTGGAGCCCGCCACGATTGCCAATGATAGCAATGATGAGGATGCGAGGAAAACTCCAGCTGGGGGTGGTGGAGCAGCTAGTTCAGGAACTCCGCAGTACCTCCCGCACTTTTATCTTTGGACTTGGATGCCATGAGACAACAGAGAGAACCTGCCCTGCCTATCGGATTTGGGACCAGAGACATACAGGATACAGGAGGACTAGTTGAGTTTCAAGTTGGTCAGCAGTTTCAGGATAAAGAGGAGGCCGTGTTGAGCGTGAGACTTACAACATCCAACGTGGGGTTGGGTATAAAGTGTTGGAATCCGATTACCGCAAGTACCATGACAAGTGTAAGTATTTCGGCAACGGATGCACATGGTTGATTCGTATCAGTCTCCGACAGCACAGAGATATTTGGGAGGTAAAACGGTACAATGGACCGCATACTTGTCTGGCTACCTCGATATCCAGTGATCACAGGAGGCTAGATTACCATGTGATCTCGGCTTTCATACTGCCTATGATTAGAGCCGATGCTGTAGTGTCGATCAAGGTACTTCAGAATGCGACAGAAGTCCATTTTGGTTTCAGACCGACTTACAGGAGGGTTTGGATGGCTAAGTAGAAGGTCGTGGCTCAGATTTACGGAGACTGGAAAGAGTCATATGATGAGTTGTCGCGATGAGTGCTAGATGTACAGATGAGATGCCGGGTAGTGTTGCAGTGTTGAGGACGAGTCCTGTGCGATTGGGTGGCCAAGTGGACGAGGAGCAAGCATATTTTCACCGGCTTTTTTGGACCTTCTCACCGTGTATTGAGGCATTCCGACATTGCAAGCCTCTGATTAGTGTCGACGGGATCCACTTGTACGGCAAATACGGTGGTACACTGCTAGTTGCGATTGCTCAGGATGGCAATTCCAATATCATTCCTGTCGCTTTCGCACTTGTGGAGGGTGAGAATGCAGAGTCGTGGTCGTTCTTCTTATCCCACCTTCGACAGCACATAACGCCTCAACCATGCATTCTAGTTATATCAGATAGGCACAACGGGATTAAGGCTGCACTAGAGGCTCCTTATGGGGGTTGGTTTCCACCTAATGTATACAGGGCATTTTGCATCCGACATGTGGCGGCGAACTGCTAGGAGGTTTCTAGTGAATGCTGCTTATGTGAATACCGAAGTCGAGTTCGACTACTGGTTTGACATCCTCCGCTCTGAAGACCTGGTCATGTGTGACTGGGCCAATCGGATTGCCTATCGGATTGACTAGACCAGCTCAGCTATCTGGACGTACGGCATGATCCTATCGTCTAACGACATACCATGATGTCTCCTCTTGCTCAAGATGCAGCAATGGGGCTGCATGACATTCAAAAAATACTCTTACAATCATAAAACTTTACAAAAGATAAATTACCTAAAACAGATCATTTACATCGAAAATTACTTTAGCCAGATTTCTATTAAACTCGCAGAATCCCTTTTGTAACATGCATTTTTATTTGTATACTCTAACACACTACTATCCTTGTATCAATACTCTAACCCCTATTTGAGATTTACAAATTCTATCAATTATAATATTCAAGTTCTAAACAATTTAATATCAGTAAGTAGCTTCTAACACACTGCTACCCATAAATCAAACCTCTAACTACTACTTGAAGTTTACACATTCTAATCATGTTAATAAACAAGTTCTAACTGATTTTAACAAAACTAACACATAGTTTATTTCTTACAGAAAATAAAATAAAATTTAAATTTTATTTTACTAACCTCGTCATGCACGCTACCAACGATATGTGCGACTCGATTCAAGCGGTAGATTCGATTTGGGTCGTCTTTCATTTTGATAGACTGCGTCACTTTCTTTGAATTTAGTGGGGTATGGGGTAGTGAAATGTAATTCAAATGAAGTGAATTTGAATTATATATAGCCACCGTACATGTAAATCGAAACAGGACAAGTAGATTTACATTGAGCATTCGTTTTTATATAAATTGAATTAGGGGAGGTAGATTTACGTAAATCGAAACCACTAAATTCGAATTACTATGGACACAAAACCTTCGGTTAATTTGAACTTCTCTTATTCAAATTACTATAAATAAGTGAAACTGCTGCGTTGCTTACTAAATCTATGGGACCTGTATCGATTTACTTAGATCTTATGTAAATTGAAATGATCTAATTCGATTTACGTGTATTTTAACTTTTTCTAGTAAATCTTGCAGCCTAATTCAAATTACTACTAGAAATTATAATTCGAATTATGGTGATTCGATTTATATAGTAATATTCTTTGGAAGATCCAGGTACCATTATATTTGCTTTGAATGACATACGTAATTTATCCATGCATTTGATTTATCTCCGTCATTTGCCCGTTGTATTAGTCAAAATTATTTTAAATGAAAGTAGCTTTTAATTTTGAGTTGTTTGTTTATATTAATAGAGAAAAAAAGGTAGAAAGAATACGAGAACGACTATGCTTAAAAGAAAAGTTGAAAAGAGAGAATGTAATATATGGGATGTTATCTTTATTAATTTGCTTAAAGATACCTGATCCTTATCGAGAGAGTAAAGTAGTAGAGTCCATATCTAAGCATATATTGTGCAAACTGCAAACAGTAACAAGTAGTAGTAGTAGTTAAAATATGTATAGGACATAAAGATACAGTGGATCATCAGAAAATTTCTGAGAGTAAAGGATCTCTACACCGTATGAATTATGAAACATTTTAGTTTACAAAGAGGAGCTGTTCCAAACTCTCCCTCTATCGGACGGAGAACGGAAGTGAAGTCGCAGGAGTTTCATTTTTATGCTCAAATCCAATCATATTTATTTGAGTTCCCAAGTTATTAATTGCAATGGCTATTAACTATACATCAATATGAGCCTCACAAATCGTATCTGAGGATGGAACCTCGGTCTTTCTCCTCTTGTGCTCTGTGGTACTTCCTCCTCTGTTATTTATTTCCTGCACATATTGAAATATTCACATGGTAATGCCAGGTGAGAACCCAATAGCAGCAGTTCATTAATGAAGGGAACAGTAAATACTATGCGTTATGTCCTCTATACAAAAATCATTGCTCAAAGTCTCAAACCCAACTAAAATGGTCCAAAGCAAATATTCCTATCATATACACCTAACTTTAGAAGAAATGAAGATTCTAAGAAAATTGTGCAACCTCACTTCGTTATCCCTTTGTCTTATTTCATTCAAGGTAAAAAGTAAGTAATGCACAAATTTGTAGTGAGTTTTTCCCCAACCAACAAATTTCAAAAATTTAATTCATCATCGCTAATTCGCTATATTCTGTCCAACTTTCTTGTTTTTCATTTCACGCATGGGAGTGAGAGTGACTAATTCTAGTAGTTCAAAGTATACGTGAAAACTATCATGCTTACAATTACTCCAAAGAAATTAAAATCTATATAATGATAATAGGAAACATACCAAGGAAGTTTAAAAGTATCTTTCCACCATCCGTGTTTCGAACCATTTGAAACAATTTTATCCAACCGTACAATGACCTGGGAAAATGTTGGCCTGACAACAGGTTCTCGATCCCAACATTCCTCAATCAACCTGCAACACCATGATAGTAAGACAAGACACCTTTACAATTAAAATGAAGATCTACCTTTTATTTACTTGAAAATTCACTCACTCTTTCAAATCCGGAGGATAATGTTTTGCTTTGACCTTGAATGGTGGTCTATTCCCTTCTAGGCACATCATTCTCAAGGCCTCATCCGCAGAGTGGTGATGGAAGGGCTGTACACCCTCAATCATCTGGGTCCATAGAAGGAATAATACAAAAGGAATTGGTATTCATTAAATTAGAACTGTATCAGGAATATTAAGGGACTACCAAATTAAGAACTCAGGAATCCTAAGGAACAACATCCCCTTAAATAGGACTATAAGGGAGACAAATGAACGTTATGAATAGATGTGAAGACAATCTTTTTTGTCAAACTCATCCCTTCCCCAACATATACCACCAATGCATAACTACTCAGTATGAACTCATGACTTTGGTTTTCATGTCAGTTGTTGATGGTGTGCTTGTCACTAGACAAAATCTCTAGCTAATGAGTAATGACCACTGAACAGCCCATAATTTTTCCACTTACGTGCATCAATTAAGTGCCAGGATCCAATTACACTCACATCCAGATGGCTTTCGCAAAGCCGGATGGTGTCCCAATTCTCAAAGCTCAAAAAACAAGAATCTCGAGAAAATCACCTTCAACATTGGCAAATCTAGTAATATAACAATTAATATATCAAAATTTTAATAGTTGGTACCTCATATAAGATGAGACCAAAAGAATATGCGTCCACGCTTCTGTCAAATACTTCATCTTTGTAAATCTCTGGAGCCAAGTACACGCCTACAATTGTTGAACCACAAGAAAAGATATATATAGATTAGCAACTCCAGTGTTCAGTAGCAGTAGTAGCATTACAAATACATTTTTCATATCTAATTTTTTTTTCTTTCTATAATTTGCAAACAATTGGATTTTCCCAAACAACATTGCACAAAGCGCCTACTATGTCAGTTACAAATGCCTCCAAATACTAATCAACTTTTAAATAGCTGTTACAAATTCAAACACTCTTAATGCATGAATGGACAACAGAAGAATGAAAACTTCCGATCAATTTGGAAGGATATGAAACCAGAGTTAAAAGATTTTGGCACTTAAAACTTACTTAAAAGGTCAATGTTGGAGACAGGCTCTGCCAGCTTTGCTTTATCAGGTGAGATATGCGATAATCTCACATTTCCAAACCCAGCTATCTTTAGTTGACCTCCATTATCCAGCAAAATATTTCTGGCACCTTACCAAAATTTCATATATTAAAGGAACAGTAATCCCAATGAGAAAATTTTAAATTAAAATGCACTTCTAAATTGTAAATAGACACCAAATTGTTTTAAATGGTCTTACTTTGGCTTTAAATCACAGTGGAGAACTGGTTCTGGTTTGCATTCATGAAGATAGTTCATTCCCCTGCTAACAATAAATTATCAAATATCTTATATAAATAACCCGGAAGAATGTTGCATAAATCTATAATCATTGAATGCATTGTAAAGACTTGTTCTGAAAGATTTCATGCAGCATAGAGTTCCTTAAAATGGTACTTGCCTAGCAATATCAAGAGAAAACCGTAGAACTTTTGATAGGGAAAGCCGGCCTTTCTTCTGAATATAGCTTGCAAGGTCACCCTGAAAATTAACATAGGTACGAGCACTGTATAGTAAGTTGGATATATGTCATCTGATGGAGATGTATTAATTCTCATGCTCCTTCTTGTTTGATACCTGCACCTTCTCTCTCCCCTTTCTCATCAAGAACACCTCTGGAAAAGAGAGAGATGAAAGAAGGGTAAGCTTACCTTAGCATGGTACTCTCTCACAATCATCATTGGTACATTTTGAGTGACAGCTCCAACAAATTGGACCACATTAGGATGCCGTACCCTTTCTAATAACGTGAGCTCGTGCTTGAAGGCATTTCTGAGTGAATTATAGAAATAATAAAAATTCAGTGCCAAGGTTAAGCAATTAAAACTATAGAAACAAAGAGCAATTTAAGTCATCAACTTGACTGGAAATCAAAAAGAAAAGTAGTAGTAAAAAATGCAGATAAACAAAATCATAGCCAAGTAGGATAAGCATAGAATGGTCCAGTTGAATCATGAGTCACAAGAAGCATATCACACACATAGACAAACAAATATGGAATATTGCTGAGATGTGTATACATACATGCTATCAGGATCTGAATAACTGTCCTTATCTAGTATCTTCACTGCAACCTTTGTGCCATTCCATTTAGCTACTTGATATACCCCCTACAAAGAGATCGATGAAAGATGAGTGATGAACTACTCAAGCTTATAAATTTAATATATAGTCATATATTGATATTTAGCTTGATCATGCAAGATGTTTGTAGATCCAGTGAACTCAGTTTCAACAAGTATTGGACAACTTCATACATAAGAAAAAGCATTAAATTGGGGAAAATAACACTATACGTTAGACGCCACCTGTATTCGTATGAAGCAAATCCAAACAACAAAAATTAACAGGTCAAATGAAAATTAAGGCGATAAATATCAAACAATCATGCTATATGTATATAAAAATTAACCATTAAATCAATCACGTATAAAATACATATTAAAAATGTATAAAACAATTTATGTATTTATACACAGCATTTTTAATACGAATTTTATCTCAGTTTTTTTTATTTACCTTCTAACTAATTATACTAAATAATTATACGGATGTTTCTACAAAAAAATTGAATCAAATTTCTACTTATGAATATAGTATGAAAAAAAAATGCTATATTTTGCCAGATTGAGACAGTTGTTTCTTTCACATCCATTTTATTAAAAATTGAACTTCTCGAAGTCAAAGTTTATTCTAAGAAATATTGAAGAAAGAAAGAGCATACCTTTGAAATTCCATCACTCTTCCGAACCTGGAGTTCTAAGGGATTGAGTTCATATTCTGGAACCTCACGAGGATTTGTAACAGTCATTGGAGTTTTCCTGGTTTTCTAACACAACAAAGATTATTCAATAAGTCTCCAAATTCGATGCAATAATTCACTTCGACCTTATTTTGCAGATACATGATATCAGTAAAACAAAGGGTATAATACCGGCACTTTTGCTCCACGGGCCTTCAGCATATAATAAACTTCTGTATTTCCATAATATTTGGCGTCAGCCGCTGCCTGCAAATCAACTCATACATTACACCTTAAATTTTTCCTCTAAAAAAAATGTTGCCGAAAATCTAATTTCTAATTTTCAGCATAATAAACGGACTCTGAGGCTCTGACATCGTGATTGATTTCAGATAGTACTATATTATTAAATTCTGGACATATTCAGATTAACTTATTTTAAATTATATAAAAACCTAAAGATAAAAATAAATAAATAAAATTATTATCCGACATTATATATTAGAAAAATGTAAATGTAAATAATTGAGCAGAGAGAAAAACAATAACAAAATTCGGAGGAAAAAAAAAAGTGCCACCAATAATAATTGCATAAGATCGCGAGTCAGAAGAGAGTGAGAATCTATCTAGTCAACTTTCTATAATCGGAAAAAGAAGATGGAAAGAAGAGAGTGAGTGTAGGAAATTACCGTGCTGCCCCAGCGATCCCGAGCGTCGATGTTAGCCTTGCGGCTGAGAAGGAGAGCGCAGACCTCAACGTGGCCCTCACAAGCGGCGATGTGAAGCGCAGTGCGTCCATCGAGATCGATGCTATTTACATCGATGCCATCGTTGAGGAGGTCCTCAACGCCCTTAACGTCACCTCTGCACGCCATGAACAGAAGCTGCATGGTGGAATCGAGGTTGTCCGGAACCGTGAGCTCTTGGTCGTCCTCCCCGTCCCTCGGCGTCACCGGACTTCGCCGGATCGGGTCGAGCGACGACTGCCTCCCGAAGCTGAACCTGAGATTGTTCCGGCGAGGGTCCAGCGACGCCTGTCTCGTGAACTGGCGGCTCATGTTCCGACGAAGCGAACCCGACGAAAATTGCCGCGATATGCCGCGCTTCAGCTGCGCGGCAATGCTCTCCATCGCGATTGACCGTCCGTCTGTCCGTTCCTTCGTTGTCTCCGGTCGATCGAACGGTTCAGATCGAAGAATCTCTCAGCCAATCAACAAATCAATCGCAGATAATAATCTCCGATTCTCTACTCTCTCTCTCTCTACATGCTTGGACTTAAAAGAGAAAATGAATGAACGAATGAATGTAACAACAATAACAACATAACAAAACCAATCTTATTCAATTCAACATTCAATGGAGTAAGGTTTTTTTAGCTGATTTAGTTGTTTATTTATTTTTTTTTATTAAAAAAGAAAGGAAAATGTTTGCGTGAGTTTGCTAATTTGGGAGGGTGAAGTTAATGAAGAAGAAGAAGAACGAATAAAAAAATAAGTAATTGAAATTCTTTTGCTTTTTTTTTTTTAAATTATATTTTGGGGCGAATGATGATTAGTTCGGCATAATGGAAAGGATGAGTTCTAATAATAATGGTGGTGACTAGAAGACACACTAGATAAAATATGCATTATCATGAGAAACGAGTATAACAACACATGTCATCTCTTTTTGCGTATCAATTACTACTTTTATTATTCTTCTTGTTATTTTTTCTAAGTAATGAGATTTTTCATTTTTAGGGATTTTTTGTTATTTTGTGCGATTGACTTTGTCAAAGGGACCCACCCAGAAACAGAAAGGACAATGGAACGACCTGTATTTCCAGGCGTTACCGTGAAAAATGGCGAGACTGTCTCAATTTTTCTGACTCTCAATTTTTTTAACGCTGTCTTGAGGTGTCACCTGATGATTTATCATTTATTTAACTATCGGAGTGCCTAATTTTACCTTTTTTTTGCAACTATTTGGAGAAGCTGACACCTGACAGGAAGGTGCAATAACGTTTTCAGTGTTCTCTATGAATAAAAGGACAATTATACGGGTCTT
>NC_029787.2:128945134-128954646 GCF_000816755.2 Arachis ipaensis
TAATATATGGATATAATTATATATAATCTTAGACCATTTCTCACGTTATTTATGATCCATAAGTGTTAAATCCATAAATAAAGGTGCCACACGCAATGGATTCATTATATCATTGTACCTTAATTAGATCAGTCGGACATTTTAGTTAACACCTTACTATCACTACACAGTAATAAACTGTTGTGTAAATTGAATAATCATAATAAATAGTGGATTTTCTATCAAAGTATCGATCAGCATATTTAAAAGTTGGTCTCATTATTTTAACTTTTATTCGTTCGTACTAACAACTTTTTATAATTTCCATCCAATAAAAAAACCAAAACAAACACAGTTGATTAAGAACATGGTGATATTTTGATAAGGAATTTAGGATAGCAAAGGTACTCGGTCAAATGGATTTTATTTGTCATTACAGTTTTGGATCCCATCAAGCCAGTGAATTAGTTTTTTTTTTTTTTTTTTTTGTGACTAAACAGAAAAGAAAGAAAGAAATAGAGATAAAATTAAATTAATTGGCTAGGTTCATATCTAAATTTATTAGATGTTAAAGTTTACTCTATAGTTGACTTTAATTTGAATGAATATTTGCATCAGAAACAGTTGCTTTAGTCATACAATCTGCAACACTATTTACATTTCTTTAAATTAAAAGAATAGAGACTCTCCAATTCCAATTCACAACCTCCTGTATATACTTTGCCAAATCCTATTCCGGAATATCCTTACCAAGCATTCTTCGGTGTACCAAGAAAAGAGCTTCTAAACAGTCTGTTTCATAAATAACCTCACGAAATTTATTATCCCAAGCAAGAAGTAAACCTCTCCAAATTACATACAATTCAGCAAAAAGAACACTCCACACTTCGACTTTTCCAGTGCAACCTTTCAACCAATATCCATCAGAATTGCGAATGATACAACCAAAACTAACATAGTCAAAAGGAGCAAAACAGCTAGCATCACAATTCAGTTTAACAGAATGAACTGGAGGTGGAACCCAATGCAAACAGAGCGAAGGAGGAGACAAAGATTGATGCATAGCAAAAATAGTGTGGAACTCCCTTACTGAACTACGAATCAAACTCACCACTTTACTAGCACTCCAAGAGTCATCTATATTAAATAAGTCATGATTCCTACTTCTCCAAATCCACCAGATGGTCGAAAAGAAAAGAAAAACATCTCCACTCCTTACACCTCTGTAGATCCAATCACGTAAATCCGAGTTATCTGAATACATGCCTAAAAGGTTCCAGACCTCCTTGGCACTAGGGCACTCCCGAAGACAATGAAGAATGAATTCAGAACCATTCTGACACTAATGACAGGTGCTAGATAAAGCTAAGCCACAACACAAACGAAACTCTGTCGTAGGAATAGTATTATGAAAACTGATCCAAATCAAGAACTTGTACTTCTTAGGAATATACAGTCGTCATACCCACAACCAATTATCATGCTCATTCCAGTCAAATTTTCTTTTGGCTAGCCAACTGTACTCACTCCTAACTGAGTAGAGTCTAGAAGATGCAATACCCCACGACCAACCTGAACTCTCTCCAGCATTCAAATTCGGATTATAAGCATTCAAACGCTGTTTGACGTCTTCTGGAATGTTAGAGAAAACATCATGGAGATTCCATTGACAATCTTTCCAAACGTCTCTAATAGTTAAATAAGAGTCAGATATATGTATAAAAGGGAGATCTTGAGCAATTGGACCCTCATTACTCCAATTGTGAAACCAAAAAGATTGATCAAGTGACCCAACACACCAAGAGAAGGCATCCTTAAGAGCATCAAAAGCCTTTGAGATAATCTTCCAAATATGAGAAGCGTTGCAAGGGACATGGTAATCTAAAACTCCCTCATTTCTCAAATACTTCGCCCTCAATAGAGTAACCCAAGGCTTGTCCTGACAATGAAAAAAGTTGCCAAACCAATTTATTACACAGGATCTCTAACACCCAGGCCACCAATTTTTTTTGGAGTGATCACGGTCTTTCAATTAATAAGAGAAAGTCCTCTGCCATCAACTTGACCCTTCCAAAAGAACTGTCTCATCATAGAAGACAATTTATCGCAAACCCAATTTAGAAAGAAAGATACATGCATATGATAGATAAGAATGGATACTGCAACAGAAATTCATTTATGAAAAAAATTTGATACTTTAATTTTAATTTAAAATTAATCCCCATTGTATACATTGTATGGAACATGTATTGGCTCCCTATTCTTCTCTTTTTTTAAATTATGCATTAATGCATGATGTTTATGTATCAGATTTTTTTATATATGTTTGTGTTTATGGATAGGGACGAATTTATAAATGAGAAAATCTATGAAGTCAACGTTTTTATTAAAATTTGGTAAGTACTTAACCATTAAAAGAAAAGTGAATAATCTCACACTATTAAAAATATTAGTAATGGCTAACTGATGGTTACAAATCATAAAATCTGTTGGCCCCCTATCACTCCTCGAATCCCGCTAGGGAACCAATGAAATAAGTATACAATGTGTACAATGAGCTGATTCTTTGGCCCAATAAAAAGAAGTAACCATCCGTTATCGTACAGGTTTGAACATCCAGAGTAAAATACTACTAACCTATCAAACACAATACACCCATACTATCCGAAATAATCATCCGGATACCAGGGATAATAAACATCTAATATCCTATTGAATCGCTTTAAATAAACATCCGATATTTTAATTTTAATTTGAAATTAACCCTGTTGTATGCATTGTACGGAACATGTATGGCTCCCTATACTTCCTCTTTTAAAAATTATGCATTAATGCATGATGTTTATGTATAAGATTTTTTATATATGTTTGTGTCTATGAATAGGGATGAATTTATAAATGAGAAAGTCTATGAAATCAGTATTTTTATTAAAATTTGGTAAGTACTTAACCATCAAAAGAAAAGTGAATAATTTCATACCATTAGATGTAATCTCACACTATTAAAAACATTAGTAATGGCTAACTGATGGCTACAAATTATAAAATCTGTTGGCCCCTTAGCACTCCTTTTTTTTTTTTTAAAGAATCCCGCTAGGGAGCCAATGGAATAAGTATACAATGTGTACAATGGGCTGATTCTTTGGCCCAATAAAAAGAAGTAACCATCCGTTATCGTACAGGTTCGAACATCCAAGATAAAATACTACTAACTTATCAAACACAATACACCCATACTATCCGAAATAACCATCCGAATACCAGGGATAATAAACATCTGATATCCTATTGAATCGCTTTAAATAAACATTCGATACTTTAATTTTAATTTGAAATTAACCCCGTTGTATGCATTGTACGCAACATATATAGCTCCCTATACTTTCTCTTTTTAAAATTATGCATTAATGTATGATGTTTATATATCAGATTATTTTTATATATGTTTGTGTCTATGGATAGGGACGAATTCATAAATGAAAAAGTCTATCAAGTAAGCATTTTTATTAAAATTTGGTAAGTATTTAATCATCAAAAGAAAAGTAAATAATCTCACACTATTAAAAATATTAGTAATGACTAACTGATGACTACAAATCATAAAATCTATTGACCCCTAACACCCCCTCATTTTTCATACATTTAGGAAAGAATAATAGCTCCTCGTTATTCTCTATAAATAACTCATTCGATTCATGTATTTTTCAATTCAAATTTTTATAAACTTATTAAAACTCTTACTAACTTATAAATCGAAATTCTTTTGCATGTATTTTTAACTGTTGTCTCAGAATTGATGTAACCACACTTTCGGAATTAATGTAAAGGCGCTCCAGACACCTACATCATCACCTTCAACCTCTTTACAAAGTCCAATTACCAATTAATCCATTTTAAGTATATTTCAGAATAATATATATTTATATACAAGTATATACTACTGATTTAATGAATAATTTTGTACACATAACACATAACATTTTTTATTCTATGAATATAAAGGATAATTGTATAAAATTTTTTACGAATGCATTAACATTAAACTAATATATATATATATGTATGATAATAAAATTAGAAAAATAATAATAACCACAATTTTTCTACATTATATACTTGTATACATTTATATAAAAAATAACGATATTATTAAAATAGGAGTAACAATATCGATTTTCTAAAAATTAACCATCTTTATTTGTGTATTTAACAATTTAAGTATTACATATTTAAAATACAAAGATGAGCATATGAAATTAATATTGATGTTTTTTTTATAATCTTTCATATTTATTAAAAGAAACTATTACTAGTTCAAGGAATTCAATATAAACCTCATAATTAAAAGGATAACTAAATACTTAACCTATTTTTTTTTTTCAAAAATAAATATTATTTTATTAATATAAAATAAAAGTGTTTTCATAAAAAAGTACAAAAGAATTGGGTATTCTCATTTATCACCAACTGTGACTGAAAGACTAAGAGCTTAAAGAAGAGTAAAGTAAGAGTAAAGAAAATTAGTAACATCTATCAGGTATGGCTCACGAGTTCACGCACTAAATTGCTGGCTTTTTTCACTATCTCTGGTGCCGGGCTTATTACCTTCTCAAAAACACACCGATTCCTCGCTTTCCAAGTGCTCCAACACAGCGCCGCTATGAGGAGGGTCTTTTGTCTACCATCGAATTGAGCCGCTGCCCAGGATAAGACTCGTTGCCACCAATTGAAAAAAGTTTCTTCTTCTTTCATCCATAGGTCAGGGGTTATTAAGCTTAGACTCCATATTATTGAAGACAGGGGGCATTGGAACAAAGCATGAAAAATTGATTCAGCCTTCAACATGCATCTTGGACAAGTGGCAGGAGTGGATGCGAACCGGCTGTGAACTTGTTGCAACACCGGAAGCTTTTCATGAAGACTTTTCCATAGAAAAATCTTAATTTTATGTGGTAATTTCAACTCCCAAATGCTATTCCAGACTCTGTTGTGTATGTTCTGGGGCCTCAATGAAGTAAGAGAATGAAAGAATTCATAAGCAATTTTGTATCCTGACCCAACTTCATATATACCAGATTTTGTCCAGCACCAATTAACTTCATCCTCCTCCTCTGTTGGTTTGATTGAAAAAATTTTATTGCATATATCAACTGAAAAAATCGACTCAATCAGATTTCTATTCCAGCTTCTATCAGGATTTAGTAACGCACTAACGTAATACACTTGCAGATTTGGCGGGATTGTGAGTGCATTTTGAGGGACATTAAGAGGCACTGGTGGTGGGAGCCAGGGGTCATGAAAGATGCGAACATTAGTGCCAAAGCCTATTTTCCATAACAAGCCTTTCTCGATCACCTTGCGCCCTTCAAGAACACTTCTCCAACCCCACGACGGTGCGCTTCATATCTCTGCATGTAAGAAATCTGTATATCTGAAATATTTAGCTTTAAGCATTCTTGATATAGTAGAATTAGGGTATTTCATTAGACGCCAACATTGCTTGCCCAATAAAGCCAAATTTTGCGCCCTTAGATCCTTGATACACAGCCCTCCATCTTTCTTCGGTCTCGTCATTGTGTCCCATTTAATCCAAACCATTCTTCGTTCTGTGCCTTTTTGACCCCACCAAAATTGCGAGAGCATGCTATGAATCTCAGTCAATAGCGTGTCTGGGAGCTTGAAATAAGAGAGTGTATAAATAGGAATCGCCTCCCCCACCGCTCTCAATAGCGTGTGCCTGCCACCTGATGACAATAGACTTCTTTTTCAACCCATAATCCTCTTCTGAACTTTATCCTTGATAGCTCCAAAGGTTGCTTTCTTTGATTTTTGAACTATAGAGGGCAGTCTCAGGTATTTGTCTTGTGCTCCGATATGTTCAATATTTAGTGTCTGAGCAACTGCTAGTCTTGTATTTTGAGGTGTGTTGTGACTGAAAAAGATAGCCGACTTATTCAAATTGACTTTTTGCCCACTGAAACCCTCATAATTCTCTAGCAATTCTAGAATGCTTTGGCTTGTATTAGGTGCGCTCTTGCAAAAAAGGATTGAATCATCAGCAAACAAAAGGTGATTAACTGTTTGGCATCTCCGATTAACTTGAACTCCTTGAATTAATCTGTTTTGCTCTGCCTTGTATAGCAAGAAGGAAAGTCTTTCTGCACAAAAAAAAAAAGAGATATGGAGATAGGGGGTCACCCTGTCGGATGCCCCTATTTGGCCTAAAATAGCCAAAAGGTTGACCTTCCACAACAACAGAGTAAGAAACAGTAGTTACCAATTCCTTAGTCCAATTAATCCATTTAGCATCAAACCCCAACTTATCCATAATATACCATAAAAAATGCCATTCAACCCTATCATAAGCCTTGCTCATGTCTAGTTTAATAGCCATCTCATGCTCTGCCCCACTTCTCTTATTTTTCAAATAGTGCATACATTCGTGGGCAATTAGAATATTATCTGAAATAAGTCTTCCTTTGAGAAACGCACTCTGATTTGGACTTATAATTTTATTCATAATACCTTGTAATCGGTGCACCATAACTTTAGAAATAATTTTATACATAACTGAAGACAAACTGATCGGTCGTACTTGAGTCATGTCACTGGCATCTGGCACCTTTGAAATCAAACAAATTTGAGTATGATTGAAGCTTTTTAAAATTCTGCCACTGTGATTCTGTGAAAGAAACTTCTCACTGCCTTAAAAATGTCAACTCCAACTATATCCCAGAAAAAGTGAAAAAATTTAGCTGTAAACCCGTCATCACCAGGAGCACTCTGAGCATGAACACTAAATGTAGCTCTTTTGACCTCGTCCATAGTTACTGGCCTTTGGAGCCTACGGTTCATGGAAGCTGTAACCTTAGGCTCCAAATCCTCTAAGTATGGATTCGGATCAGCGGAACAAGAAGAAGTAAAAATATCGCAAAAGTAGTTCTCAGCTACCTTTGCAATATCCTCCGGTTTCGATACAATCTCATTGTCCCTCTCCACTAATCTCCAAATTCTGTTCCTTCGCATCCTTGATTGAAATTTCTGGTGAAAGAATCTAGTGTTCTGATCTCCTTCTTTTAGCCACTTGATTCTAGATTTTTCTCGCCAATAGCTCTCTTCTTTCAAATATGTCAGCTCCAACTTCTCCTCCAAACTGGTAACCTCCTCTCCCCCATTGATTCCAGCTACCCGCAACTCCTCTAGTTTAGCTTGAAGGTCCTCAATTTCTTTCCAGGAGTTTGCTTTGTGAGTTTTCTGCCATTGAACTAGTCTATGTCTACAAACTTTCAACTTTTGGGCCAAGGAGAACATAGTCGAGCCTACAACTTCCATTCTCCACACTTCACTGACAATTCTCTTGACATCCTCTTCTCCACACCAACGTTCCTGGTATTTAAACCGCCTTTTACTATGCCAGGATTGAGGTTCGATTTCCATCAAAATTGGAGCATGATCCGAGCCTGACTCTGTGAGCCTGTGCACCACTGCATTCGAAAACTTCAACTTCCATTCCATCCCAACTAAATAGCGGTCAAGCCTCTCCTTCACCAAATCCTCTCCTTGTCTTCGATTTGTCCACGTGAAAGGGTGCCCTACCATTCCAATATCCACTAATTCGTTACTGTCAATAAAATTAGTGAATGTTGCAATGGTGGTTGCTGATTTTTGGCCTCCACCCTCCTTTTTCGCTTGGCTTGTTATAGCATTAAAATCGCCTGCTATTACCACTTGTCCTTCCAGGTGTTGGCTCATTGTTGTAAGCTCCTCAAACTGTAAGGATCAAATTTTTTCTGAACAATTCAAATGGACACCAATGAACGCCCATACCTCACTGCTTCCGACTTTCTTAATTTCGGCTGCCACAAAGAATTCTCCACTGCTAATAATTTGAACATTGATAATGTCCTTCCAAGCTAGCACAAGTCCTCTTGCCACTCCTGCCGGGTTAACAATATGCCAGTTTTCGTAGCCGCATACCCGAAGTTTTGCTTTCACCTGTCGAGATTGGTTCTTTGTTTCACTTATAAACACAATCTCGGGGGAGTGGAATTTACAGATCCCTTTTAAGGTGTGAATTGTTAGGGGTCTCCCCAAATCCCGACAATTCCAAACTATAATTCTCATGGCGCCTTGGGTGCCATTTGTAGGCTGGCACCCTCCACCATCTGTTCAACTGCATTTTCATCCTCTGTTCTTGCTTTCTTTGTAGATCCTTCAGCTATACCACTCATCAACCTTTTTTTGGGTTCACTTTTAGTATCTGACTCTGCAGCACCTTGTCTTGCTAATCTTTTTCACTTCCTACCTTTTTCTGTGGTGAGACACTGCCCAATAGCAAATTGCATAAGCTGCCCTTCATCCTCCTTAGTATTGGACTGACCAGCTATGATAACCTCCATGCATTCTGTTCTAGAATTGGCTGATTGAGGTGACTCAGGTGCTGCCCTGTTACCAGTGTCTTGTAGTTTCAAAATTTGTTTCCCTTCTTGCATTGACATCCCTGCAAATTCTTCCAATAAGCAGTTTAAGACCGGTTTTTTCTTACATTGAGTGGCCTTATTCTGGTTTTGAGTTGAGTTGTTGAATGTTCTTTCTCCTTCAGAGTAGATTCGCATTCCCACTTGGCTGGCTTTAACCCATTCGCCAATATCATCCTCTTTTACCATATCACTCTCTGTGTCCTTCAGCAAATCATGGCAGTTTTTCACCTCGTGCCCCAATTTTACGCAATAGGTACAAAACTTTCCAAGTCTCTCATAGCGCAGTGCCACTTCTACCTCCTTTTTATTAGGTCCTGCCACTATTAACTGATCTCTCACTTGCCTGGCAGCATCAATATTGATTTTGGCTTTCACAATCCTAGTTTCTCTGCCTCGCATCTGAAATTTACCTACCTCCAACACTGTGCCCAGATTCTCTCCCAATTTACGTCCAACTTCGAGGGTTTTAAACGATTCTAGCAAACCCCAAAATTGAACCCAAACTGAAAAATTGAAAATAATATCTTCATCACAGTTCTGATCTTCCTTCCATCTCTTGACATGGAGCACATAATCTTTGAATAGCCATGGAGAACCACGTTCAACACGCAAGACATCCACTTCTTTATTAAAAAAGAATTGGAAGGAATTATCCCTTTGTCACGCTAAATCCTTCCGGGTTTCCCCATATAACCTTTAAAGCATTCCCCATGGTTCCAATTGAGAAGGTTTTGGAAGCAAATATTCTGCCATAGAGACTATTGGAGCAAGCGTTAATACCTTCTGATATGTCTGCCTCTTCTAGTAGAATCACATTCCTACCTCCTTTCCGGTTGTCTTCCTCGATCCGATCTTCATCCCTCGTTGTCTCAGCCATGCAGATTACGTAGACTTGTATTGAAATTTAATTGATGTTAATAATGTAGCCTTGACGGCACTAGAAACTCCGTTAAAAAACCCTAACAGAGCACTAAGAAACCCTAACAGAGCAAATAATTAACCTATTATTATTATTATTATTATTATTATTATTATTATTATTATTATTATTTG
>NC_029787.2:128954690-128957773 GCF_000816755.2 Arachis ipaensis
CATAATGCATAATGTTTTTTTATTATTTATTATTACACGTATTCAAGTGCCATATCGTTGTATTTACTAGGCTTAACTAGATCCACACATATCCTCTTAGTTGGCACTTATGAGTGCGATTGAATTGACCTATTTGTAATGAAACAAAAAAGAAAAAGCAAATTGACCTATTTATATATGGAAAAAGATAGCAACAAGATTGATAATTGTAACTTTTAAATACGTGTAAATTTTATCATTTTAATTAAAAAAAAAATAACTAAACTCTCACTTGTTTACTCTATTAATTTCTATTTCACTTTAAAAGAGTTTAATTTTTGTAAATTACCAAAAAGTATTTCCATGCTTTAAAACAATTATGTAACAAAATTTATAATAATTAAATTTACCACTCTCTTAAATAAAGAAAGTTCAAATTGGATAATAAATTGTCTTAAAATAACCATATAATTANNNGATAATATTATTTTTCTAAATTATGTCCTACTTGGTACTTACGTTAATACTTAATAACTTATAAGTGCTCTTTTATTAGCAAACACTTATCCTTTTATGTAATGAAATAGAGTCAATTTAGATGCATTTTAGAATCGTAATTTAAAACAACTTTAATTTTAATAGTTCTTTTTTTGGTCTTTTATAATATTTTTTTAATTTAATATGTCAATAATTAATTATTTGTGAATTTGAAATCTATTTAAAAAATTTATAAAGAGGAGTGCTAGGAGACCAACAGATTTTATGATTTGTAGCTATCAGTTAGTCATTATTAGTGATTTTAATAGTGTGAGATTACATCTAATGGTGTGAAATTATTCACTTTTCTTTTGGAGGCCTGCTACACATACAAGTCTTTTTGACTTACAAATCCTACAAGTTGGCATAAGTCCAATAAAACATACGCATTACACTCCCACATTCAAGAGTAAATAAACGCACGTTATTCAACCACTTCCTGTTTCCAAAGTGCGCTACTCACCATGCATTATGAACGACTCTTCTTCTTCTTCCTCCATGAAAATGATTTTTTTGCCAAATTTAAAGATAATGGAACTTCCGAAATACACCCAAACGATTATAGAAATACACCAAAAGGATTATAGAAATACACCCAAAATTCGTTGAAGTACACCTTATGCATAATTCAGAACTCTTTCTCTTTCTCCTCCTCATCTTCTGCAGCTTCTTCTTCTTCAAAAACGATTTCAGAGCTTGATGTCAAAAAACAATAGAAATCGATAATAATGAAGAAAGAAAACAGAGAGAAAAGCACGTAAATAAAGAAGGAGAAAGAGAAGGCAATAAACGAAAGAAAAGAAGAAGAAGAGGAAGAAGAACGTGCAACAAGAATAAGAAGGAGGTGCAGTGAAAACGTGCAGTAACGATTGAAGAAGGATTGAAGAAGGAGAAAGAGAAGGCAAGAAACGAAAGAAAAGAAGAATAAGAGGAAGAAGAACGTACAGCAAGAAGAAGAAGAAGGTGCAGTGAAAATATGCAGTAATGGTTGAAGAAGGAGAAAGAGAATGCAAGAAACGAAAGAACAAAAAGAAGAAGAGAAAGAGGAAGAAGAACGTGTGTAAGAAGAAGAAGAATTGGCACTTATAAAGACTTATAAAAAAATACTTATATGTGGAGAATTTTTCTTTCTTTTAATGGTTAAGTACTTACTAAATTTTAATAAAAATGCTAACTTCATAGATTTTCCCATTTATGAATCCGTCCCTATCCATATAGTGTTATTTATATTTGTAAAACAATGGAGAATTTCTTTTACCACATGGTCCCAATTCACTATGGTGTACTTGCTTATAAATAACAATGTGATTTATATTTGTAAAACAATCCCAAACTCACAATATTTAAATACATATTCGTTAATGATCTGGTTCCATACTAGTAGCATTAGTAAGTATAATTGCTTCTACAAAATATTCAATATTCACTATCAATATCAAATACCATGGACAAATGCCAAAGCTTCCACAAATTATAGAATATTAAGTATTAATTTTCACAAAAAAAAAAAAAACAAATGTCATGAGTTGTGCAAAATACATGGACGGTTAATAACCAGTATCATAAACAAATTACATGAATTCCAAGTAAGCTTAATAATGATCATGTTTCGCAGCGATAGCACAAGTAAATGTCAATGCTTCCACAAATAATAAACTGTTAACATTTAGTTTTGTACAAATATTCTTTCTGTTTCAGATGTTGAGTATGCTAATTCCCCAATTTGACAGCTATTGTGTTTTTGGAATTTGAAAGTATTTTCTCTTGTGAATAATGGAAGATACCGAGCAAGCATTCGGAGAGAAATTTGATTCAGAAGGTATTCCATTTGAAGCTTCGGCGACGGCGAGGATCTACTGCACCACTGTCAGCTTCGCCTTGATTTCCCGTGATGCAAATATGGCCGCTGAAAATTGTTTTTTGGGTCTTGGGCCAGATCAAACAAAGGCCCGACCCGGGAAAGTACACAACCGGTGCGACCCGGTTCATCCTCCTTCAGAGTTCTCATGCGCCGCACCATATCTCCATTGGTGAAGAGATTCTGATCGCAGCTGCCGCTCCGATGCCACCGTTGCCATATCCTCCGCTAGACTAGCCTTACGATACCGCTGAGCTATAGATCGTTTTCTTAATCTAGATCGATGCGTCACGACTGTTTGACTGTTTCTGGCGTTGCCTCCACTACTGGTTCATGCTGCCACTGTTGCTCGCTGCAAGGACTGTGTTCCTTATGGGTTGATGAACGCTCTCCGGCGTCAGTCTCGGCCACCTCGTGGATTAGAATAGATTATCCAACAAGACTGATTAGGGAGAAAGACTCTTGTTAGTCACAAAAAAAAAAATGTTTGAGGTTGTTTTACAAATATAAAAAATTTTGTTGCTCATGAGTAAATATACCATAATAAATTGGATCACATTAATACATTATAAATATTTTAAGCAGTTCCATCAGGATCAGATGGAACTTTTTTTTGAGAGCTCCATCAAATACTTTGCCTGATTTGTTATTGAACCCATTAAGAGTATATTAGCTTATTTTGAGCTATGATCTTATTCATTTGGACCAT
>NC_029787.2:128958033-128962289 GCF_000816755.2 Arachis ipaensis
AGATTTTATTATGCAAATATTACTTTTGGTAAAAAAAAAAATGATGGGAAGTAAGTATTTACCACTAAACCAGGGGCTCAACTATTATTTTGCCAGTTAACAATTATTTGAGGCAGAGTAGCAGTAGAAGCGCCGCCTCTTGAAACCCAATATCGGAAGTAGCACCTTACTACCGTTAGAAGCAGAACTAGCAGGATAGCAAAGTAGCCACCCTACACTCACTAACATCATTTTCTTACACACTGTTTGGCATGGCTGTAGCTTCAGCTCCAATCCATGCCTTCAAACTCCATTCCTCATTCCCTCAACCAAACAAAACCTTCTCCCTCTTTCCAAACCCACCTCCCGCTCCTCCATCCCGCTCACTCATCCGCCACAATAAACTCTCCATTCGCGCCGTCAGCTCCGGCGGCGCCGGAGGAAAATTCGCCGAAGATGCAGCTCTCTCTTCCAACGGCCCTCCCCCTCCCGCCGTCCGATCAAAGCACGTTCCCTCCCTCTTGTTCCACGCTCTTGTTTGGCGCGTGTGCGCAATGTCGTGATTTCTTTGATTGTGTCTGTGATGCAGGGTTAGGCGGCACACGATTTCGGTCTTCGTTGGTGACGAGAGCGGAATGATTAATAGAATTGCGGGGGTTTTCGCGCGAAGAGGTTACAACATCGAGTCTCTCGCAGTTGGTCTCAACGAGGACAAGGCGCTCTTCACCATCGTCGTCTCCGGCACCGATAGGGTGCTCCGGCAAGTCGTGGAGCAGCTCCACAAGCTCGTCAATGTTTTAAAGGTATTGTTCATTTTGTAATTATTATTGGTGATGTTGGATGAATTTAATTTAAGCGAAACTGAACATGAGTGGTTTGTGACTGCAACATGTGTCAATGGTGTTGATTAGGTTGAAGATCTTTCGAATGAGCCACAGGTGGAACGTGAATTAATGCTCATAAAAGTGAAATCCGACCCCAAATACTATAATGAGGTATAAGTTATATGTGTCTGCGTGCATAATTTGTTGCCAAAAAGATTCATGTTCTATAAAGTAAGATTCTAGGGGAGTGCGCACGTGTGGTGTTTGTTTATTTTCCTAGCAGAGCTTTTTCTTTACTATTTTTCTTTTCCATCCGCTTGGGAATTTTCAGATAAAGTGGTTTGTGGACATCTTCAGAGCTAAGGTCGTGGATACCTCGGAACATTCTGTGACGATTGAGGTTATTGCTGAACAACTTTAGATATGTTATTATTAATGTTTAACCACTGCTTTTTTAAGTGTCTGATTTATTCTATGCATGTGAATAAACCTTATTATAGTTGAAGGCTGGTCTTGGCTGGGCTCTTTATGCATTTCATATACTTGTTACTCTAGTTTTTTTTCAATTATTATCCATCACATTTACCAAATGATCCTAAAATCTCAGAAAGCTTAGTGTCTCGATAAACTGTCATATCAAGTCACAGTTTCAAGTGAATTTTCTTACAAATGTTACAGGTCACTGGAGATCCAGGGAAGCTCGTTGCATTTGAAAGAAATCTAAGCAAGTTTGGAATTAAAGAAATAGCTAGAACCGGAAAGGTTGGGAAGTTCAATTTAGTACCTTAGAAATTTAGTTTTATCTTGGTTACTTTGACATACATTATATTGTTGGGTTACATAAAATTTAATAATTTGTCATTGTGTCATGTTGTAACTGCAACTAGATTGCTTTGAGAAGGGAGAAGTTGGGTGCCTCTGCTCCATTTTGGCGGTTTTCAGCTGCTTCTTATCCGGATCTTGAAGTAAAACCAGTTGTTAATGCCCTTGAGGCAGCCAAAACTAGCAATCCTATTACCAACACTGATACACCTGTGGGGGTACTGTCTTCATGCTCTTTAGTTGTTCCATTTACCTTTCTAATTCCATTTTTGGACCAAAAACTTTAGATTTGTAACATATTGACTTGAAGCTATAATGACTTAAATATGTTCCACTGTGTTCAATATTTTTCATCCCTTCTCTACTTGGATTTATTTAAACCCTAATAAACTCTACTTGGATTTATTTAAACCCTGATAAATTCTTATCTAGTCTCTGTCCTTTTCTTTTCTCTAAAATTTTTGCTTATGTGAAGGGTGATGTTTATCCTTCAGAGCCTTCAGATGGCTTTATAGTCAAGCAAGTACTTGATGCTCACTGGGGTGTTCTCAATGATGATGATGTAAGATAGTTAACTCCCTTTTTATGTATGTATAGTTAACTCCCTTTTTATGTATGTACTGTAGATGCAATAATGTTTAGTTCATCCTCCCTTCTAATATCTTTGATGATATGATGCCTTCAGACCACTGGAATTCAATCACACACTTTATCCATCCTTGTGAATGATTCTCCTGGAGTTCTCAACTTAGTCACAGGGGTTTTTGCTAGAAGGGGATACAACATTCAGGTTTGCTTCCTCAATTTGATTTCTACTTATATTTAGGTGTAATATTAGATATACTTGTAGTTTATTTGTTCTCTCATGCTCATATGTTGCCAGAGTTTAGCTGTGGGACATGCGGAAGTTGAAGGACTTTCTAGAATTACAACCGTGGTTCCAGGGACAGATGAGTCAATTGGCAAGTTGGTGCAGCAACTGTATAAGCTAGTAGAACTGCATGAGGTTCGAAATCTTTACCAAAACTTCTCACGTCCTAAACTGACTTCCCAGCTTTACAATATTTGCAGTGGTGTTTGTGGCACTGCATTTTAGAATTTGCTCACTATTTCGGTCATATTTAATTTACTTTTCTCCAGGTTCATGATCTCACCCACTTACCATTTGCTGAGCGAGAATTGATGCTGATAAAGATTGCTGTCAATACTGCTGCACGACGTGATGTCCTCGATATCGCCACCATTTTTAGGGCTAAAGCCGTTGATGTATCTGATCATACAGTAACCCTTGAGGTGATATTTTTTTTTGTTAGAATCTTTAACCAGGGGCATGATCTCATATTTGGCATCAACTTATATTGATAGCTGAGAATACTATGTATCCTTAAGAAAAAATAATAGAAAGAAAGATAGAAACTCAACTCAATGCTACTTTACTAACAAAAGAATGTTGAATTAGCAACTACAATGTACTTAAACGAAAGCAATTTATTTTAGTTGAATTTACTATTAATAGGAAAGTTGAGACACAAGATATGTTTCTCCTGGACGACTTTGATGACACCATATAGACACAAACTTGTTGATATTTGCTTCCACGTTTATTAGTTCTAACCCCCAGTTGGGGTTATGTAATGGTTATCAACAGCTTTGCATTCAAATTAATAAGTATTGGCTGATAGACAAAAAAATGTTATCCTAGTGAAATTTCTCTCTTTTATTTATTTACTTCAAATATTGTTTTTGCAACCTGTGAAATAAATCTAAATATAATTTTGTTCTAGGTTACCGGAGATCTGGACAAAATGGTGGCGTTGCAGAGAACGCTGGAACCGTATGGGATTTGTGAGGTTTGTGCTTTCATCAGCATTGCATTTAGAATATGGTGCTTTTTTTTCAACCAACAAAACTTGTAATCATTGTGTGTTTGTTTCAGGTGGCACGAACTGGGCGCATAGCACTGGTGCGCGAGTCAGGGGTAGACTCCAAATACTTGCGTGGATATTCCTTTCCCTTGTAAATTGTAATTGTTTAAACTGCGTTGAACCTTGTGTTTTTCACTTTCTAAGTTCGGCGTGTTTGTTCTTGACTGGAAATTTTGACGGTAACTAGTAATTTCAAAGCTGTTCTCTTTGGTCAGGGAAATCTAGCCTAAATTGCATTCAAATAAAATGCAACTAGGAAAAATGTTTTTAAACCATTGACGGGTAATGTAGAAAGAACAGGAACAATTACTTATAGAATTAAGCTATAAAGGTAGTCTAAATTAAATTGTTGGATAAATAAAACTATAGATAACTGAGTTATCTAACTTTAAAATTTGTCCAGTCTCGAGTTCCTTTTTTGGTCTTTTCCTTTTTCCTTTGATCATTGTCTAGGTTTTCTTCTTTTTATTTTAGGTGGTACCACTGTCTACACTATTATGAAGACATTGGCTTATTTAACTTGAAGAATTGTAGTTTTATTTTTCAATAAAAACTGTTTTAAAAAGTTGATCTCTGGATTATTACCATTGAAATGCCTAGCCAAGGATTCATCAGTATGAGACAACAAAATATCATATGTACACAAAAATTAACTATTAATCAGTCACTGTATTTATGTATATTATATATATTTTGCTTATTTTTA
>NC_029787.2:128963054-128969409 GCF_000816755.2 Arachis ipaensis
AGGATTGATAGGATTGATTTAACTATAGATATTTCAGTTGACAAAAAGACCCCTCAAGACCATAATGAAAAAGGAAACAAGCTTGCATCACCTTTAGAGTGCATTTGAACAGGTAATTAAAAGAGGGAAAGTAACTTTAGAGAATATTAAAAATTTTAAATGATAAAATAAGTTGTTTGGAAATATTTTTTTGGAAAAAATTTTAAAATTCAAAAATTTTAATAAGAGATCTTGTTAAAAATGAGAAATTTTAATTTTTCTAAAGAAAATAATATCCTTCCTCTCTACACTTAAAAAAATATGTTTATATACATTAATTCATACGTAAATTTATAAATAATAAGATTAACTACATATTTTATGAATGAAAATAATCTATCTTTTTCAAACAATATTTTAAAATACAAGTATAGTTATCTCAACCAAACAAAATTTAAAATTTAATTATAACATTTAAATTTTCCTATACTTAAAATATACTAAAATCTAAGAATATTTTAATAGAGGCCTGCTACACATACAAGCCTTTTTGGCTTACAAGCTATACAAATTACTCCAAGTTCAAGAAAAAAACGTGCGTCCCTTCCACAATACGTTTATTCTTCCTCTTCTCCCTCAATCAAAACGCAAACCATCAAAATTCAAGGGACATTCGAAACAATCTATTACGATTCTGGAGAAACGTTCCAAT
The DNA here is from genome assembly GCF_000816755.2 of Arachis ipaensis. Classification (NCBI taxonomy): domain Eukaryota; kingdom Viridiplantae; phylum Streptophyta; class Magnoliopsida; order Fabales; family Fabaceae; genus Arachis; species Arachis ipaensis. Next base: position 128,963,746 of record NC_029787.2, read on the forward strand.
TCCTCGCGAAGAGTAGAAGAAATCAAGAAGAAAAGATACAAATCTCCATAAAAAATCACCAGAAAAAAGGAAGAAACATTATTCAAGGTACTATTTTACTGTTCTTCTAGTTTTTTCTTCTAGATTTCCTTTGTCATGTGCCTCATTCTTAACTAGCAAAATATTAAAAGATTTCAAAAAGAAATATATTGTCTTCCCTTGTTGTGGGTGTATTTCTGTAATCATTTGGGTGTATTTCTGTAACTGTTTGGGTGTATTTCTATAATCCTTTCTGTAACCGTTTGGGTGTATTTTTGTAACCATTTGGGTGTATTTATGTAATCGTTTGTGTGTATTTCTGAAATTCCATTATCTTCAAAACGATTTCAAAGCTTAATTTCAGAAACCATGAAAATAAAAAAAAAAACGAAGTAAAGAGAGAACGCATGAAGGAGATCCAACAAATTTGGCAAGAAACTCGAAAAAAGAAACGAAATCTTTTGAAAAATGGAAGTTATATATTTACGCGTTAATTGATTTGAATTGATTTAAAATTCTGTTAAAAAGGCACGTAACATAAGCAGCGCGATTAATGAGTGGATTTCGTTCAGATTTGTAAAGCTTGTAATTGCAATTAATGGGTGAATTTCGTTCAGACTTGAAAGCTTGTAAATGCAAAACACTTGTGCGTAGATATTAATCCATTTTAATAAACCAGATGTTGGATCCAAATTCACAATTACAATAATCTTGTGTTACCAATTATATATAGTAATTATAGTATGAGCCCGTAAAAATGTAAGTTCAATTTTTATATATAATTATATACGGTACAAAAATACTGTGAATAGTAAATTGGTACTAGCAGCTTAAATAAGTTGTTAGTAACAAATTAAAAAAAATGATCGAGAACATAATGAGTGACGATGTTGCTAATAAAACTCCAATTAACTGTGTCAGGTCGATAGTATAGGAATGATATAGGAGCAATCGTCCACTAGGTTTTTGAGAAGTGCAGAACCAACTCCTCAGTTGGAAAATAACAAGCAACAATGCAAAGCAGCACCTGAGATCATATAAGAACATAAATGTATAAATGTAGTACCATGGACAACCCCACAAAGTGTGCTTGGGTAAGCGTTTTACAAGTCGACCTTCACTGTTTACTTCTTTTTTCTTTTTCTTTGGAAAACAACAGCATAAAGTACTTATTATAAACGTTAATAACAGTTGCCAAATAGATAATACATTTCATACACCAGCAACAGAACTTGATAATCCAGTGTCCTCTCTTTACTCTTCAGCAGCACTAGCAGCACTTAGATCCACACTGAGGTCAACAACCTATTCATAATCATCCAATAAAGAAATATATCAACCATAGAATACCCCGGAAAACTATCAGGAGAATATCATGAGTAATGGGATCATAAATACAAAAGGAAGTAAGTGCAAAAAACAACCTTTCCAGTTATCAATGTATACATGTTGAGAACGTCCACTACTGTTGACTCAAAGTGAGTAGTAGCATCATAACTCTGCCAAAGATGTTAAATATATTGATTATCGACCAATCAACATAACATGGAAAAGTATATGGTATACAAGACAGAGTGAACATACAGTTGATATAAAGCAGTTGTCCAAAGAGGGTTCATTGACTGGTTCATATCTGTCATATATATCGAAAAATATCTCATCAACTGGTCCTAGAAGTTCAATTCCTGCCCTTAGTTCACTCTCAGGATTATCAGTCTCTGCCTCTGCTGATACAAATGCAATAAATTTTCCTTTGGGGGCAACGTTGTGAGTGTACGAACAGCAAAACACATACCTGCCAGGACAACAGAAATTAGCATCCAATTAAAAGGTAAAACTGAAATCTGTAATTAATAGGATATCAGATGCTCCGATGTCAAAAGATTACTTATTTAGATAAGTTTTGAAGATGACATGGTTGCGATTTTAGTTCTTCACTCAATCACAACGCTCATTATGAAGCAATTTCGTTAAATTTAGTAAATGTTGAAATTATGCTTTTTAGGTGAAGAGTACTGAAAGTGAGATACAAGCCATATATATGATTGACATGGCTAGTTTTTTATCTTTGCTAATTTAATAGACTTTGAAATTTCCTTATTAAGAAGTTCTAAAGAATAGTCCAAAATGCAGAGCTCAGGTTAATTAACAATCTCTATATCAGCATACATATTCTTGATTTACTGTATGTTCATTGTAATGAATTGCACAAATTTAAGTGCATTTTTATATTCAAAGGATTGCATGAGAACTTACATGTCAGACTTCCGTCCCAACTGCTTCTGAGGTAGAATAATTTGCACTGAATGAGAATCACCAGTGTTGGGGATTGGGTGGCTCATTATGGCTATTGCCCTTGCAACCCTTCCAACCTTCCTCACCTGTTGAAATGGTTAAATTTTTTTTAAAGGATGCAATCTCCAATCAATAGAAAGTGAAATGATATTATCACCTTTCACCACTAATTTTATTTATTCTAACAAGGACATGGCTGAATACAATCATAAACTGATCAACAGAACCAGTATCATATTTTAGCATGGATATTACACTTTAAGAGAAATTTTTAGGACCAAACAATATTCCGTACACTTATCATCACCTGAATTGGTTACAAGTAGTTATGATGAAAATATTACCTTGTTGGGCAAGTATGACGGATCACAAACAACTTTTTTACACTTTGCAGTTTCACCTTCAGATGTTACCCCTATAACCTTTCCTTCCTCATTAAATTCTACCTGGCAGTCCAGCAAAATAAATGCGTGTTAAGAAAATGCTAAAAAAAAAAATCAAACAGAAGAGATAAATTTGCTGGGTCAGATTCTTTCCACGGTTTTGAAATATTCATAGTTGTCATATAGGATCTACCTTGCATTCAGGTTTATTCAACATATATGTTCCACCATACACAGCACTAAGACGTGCAAATGCCTGAAAATAGAAATGAGTTTTCAAACTGTAAGCTAAAAAAATCCACATCCCCCCAAATAGGTAAACAGATGGATAACAAGATATGTATACAAGGATACCTGGGGAAGCTCTCCTAAACCATACAAAGGATATATGTAAGGTGATCCTCCTTGAAAGCGTGCTAGAGACTCAGAATATAACTACAAGTAGGAAACACATGCATGATGACGGAGACAAGAGAAGCTTCGAACAAAATGGAGCAGATGAATCATCAATTTGAGAAAGATCCATAGTAGGAAAGATGAAAAGATCCTGTAGACTTACCTTCATTCTCTTCACGGTGTCCAGTGCTGGCTGATCCAAATAGCGATCATCTCTATGAAGGGCAATAGCATGACCGATGAAGTCAACAGTGTCATCACTGAGGCCATATTTTCTGTTACAAGTCAACAAGAAAAGCAAGGAAACCTCAAAATATTTTCTATGCCCATCAACACACCATTCCAATTTCTTTTTCATCAAAAGGATAAAGAAATCTATATAATATATGGTGAAGGATGTATATAAGTAACATGCAACAAAAATTTTATATGCTATAACATGAGTACACAAACAAAAATACCAAAATTTGCAGTTAACTATGGTGCCAGTTCGACTTCAAAATGTTGCAGTCAAAATGCTTAAGCAGGGAATCAAGGCAATACAAACAGTTAGATCATAAATCTAGAAATGAAAACCCTGATAGTAGACACAAGACGAAAACTAGAGTACACATACTCTATCAGTTCTCTGGTAGACACTCTTGTCAAGTCCATCCCCTCATGAGTTTTAGGATCACTCTCCTCATAATTTTGAACATAGATGAAAAACTTGCGTGCTCGACGCTTTTCAAACAAACCCATGAGTGGGGATTTCAAGGCCTCCACATCATTTGATGGCACCTTGTAAACCTATATGGAAACCATGGAAACAGTTAATACACCAAAATAATAATCTAGAGAGAGAGAGAGAGAGAGAAGAAAAGAAATCCAAGTACAATGGATGATGTAAAGTAAAACACAAGCATACCTTTCCTTTATTAAAGACATAGCTTCCATCCACAGCTTTGAAATAGAGATACTTAGTGACATCAGTGTGTATGAGAACCCTCACCAATGTTCCATTTGCCATCATAAACTAGCTCCCCCCAAATATGAAGAAAAAACAAAACACGGATCACAGAAACTGAAATTGGTCAGCACATTTATCGAAATACCCAAAAATGGTCAAGGGTACATGTTAAACAAGTAAAAAAAAAAAAGATGAAAATTGAAAATGACGAACCTTAGGGATCATATCAACATTGTAGTCTCTGCTTGAACCCAAATGCGCAGGGGGCTTGTCTTCTCCCCTGAACTTCTTCCATAGCTGAACAACACACACAAAAACATCATCCTTTTGCCCTCGATCACAGTTCACAAAAAAAGATCTTATTTACATAAAATAAAAACAAAACCTGATTAAGATTAAGGGAAGTGGATTCTCCTCCGTAATAGTCATTCCTATCCATGTGAAGAACCTGGCGCAGCGAACACATCAACAACAGAATCATCAAACACTACACAATTATGCATATCATAACAAGAAGTAACAGTGATCTGAAGTGAAGAAGTTGGATCTGAGGAAAGAAGAGACCTTGAGGCCATCAACAGAGAGAAGACCACTGAGGATGCATTCTTTGAGGCCAGTACCCAAAACGATCACATCGTACTCTTCATCCATCTTCTTTCAATTTCGATTTGGATTCAATCAAAAAAAGCAAAGAAAGAAAGAAGCTTGCAAGTCAGAAGAGAGTTGAGAGAAGGTTGACACCAAATAAAAAGGGGGTTTAGGGTTTCCTTTTCTACCGGCTATGGCTCCGTGTAATTTTAATAGTAGTCCCATGGAACAAGGGATTGCAACAAAATCATTATTAATCAATCATCTTAAAATATGAATTAAAAAATAAAGAAAATAAAAACCTTAAAATAATACATATGTTTTAGTCAAATTTCTCTATCTTTATGGGTTTAAACTTTAAATTGGATTTAGTCTATGCAATTTCTTTTAGTCTAGCACGTCAAACAAATTTCCTTTAATTTAATGATGATTGTATATTTTTGGAAGTTATTTTTACAACACAAATATGATGACATTGTCTAAAGATGGCAAAAGCTTTCTATCTTCTTATGATAATATTTTTTTTAGAGGAAAGTATTGTTTTTGTCCCAACGTTGGGGTAAATTCTATTTGTATCCCTAACATTTAAATCGTTCTATTTGTATCCTTAACGTTTATAAAAGTGATTCAATGTTATACTGCCGTTAATTACACATCATGAACGCTTTAGTTTGAGTTTTAAAAATCTCTTCTTGAAGTTAGAATATAAATGTTTGGGATAGAATCGATGATCTACTTCGAAAAATAGCTCATCAAATGTTAAAACTAATTCCTATAACATTTACATAATTCACTTTTCTAAGGACATGATTGAATCTAAACACAAATAGTGGGTATAATATTAAAATCGACCACATCTAAGTGAGTCCTAATTGAGAATGAATACATCCAAGTAAGAATAATTGAAAAATATAATCTGATTTGTTAATATAATTAATAGTAGGATACAATTAAATCACTTTTATAAAGGTTAAGGATACAAATAGGACGATTTAAACGTTAGGGACACAAATAGGACTTACCCCAAACGTTGGG
>NC_029787.2:128969439-128977748 GCF_000816755.2 Arachis ipaensis
AGTTGCTTTTTTTTTTTTTATGAGATAAAGTTATTTGTTAAAAATTTTACATTTGGTCACTCTTGTCAAAGTCACTCTATTATGGAGAGAATAACTTTGATTCCTAATTGATTGATTGAAGAATGAATGCAAAGAAGAAGAAATGGATCTGAGTTTTCTTAGCATGGTTGTCACCCGTATCATTCCCGCTTTAAAAAATAAATAAATAACAAATTCTTTCCTTGTGGCATCTACTCTACTTCTTTACAACCCATACCACATTATTAAATCTATTAATATTTAAAACATTAATAAATTTATCTAAAAAAATTAACTTTATATCCATAAAAAATTGACTTCTTTAAATAAAACTATTAAAATTTTAAAAAATCATAAAAAATTATCAAATTATCTTCTAACATAATCTAATTGAACCCTAACTCTAATTCTATTCGATCGCTAACTATTTTTCTACTTCTTACTCTCCTTCTCCCACCTCTATTTTCACCAATCTTTTTGGTCCTTCTTCTTCTTCTACACACCTTCAATATTTTTTCCCTTCATCAAACTCATTTGACATGTCTGCCATGCCTTCTTTTTATGACTTTGCTTTTTGTCTTGACCCCATCATCATCAAGGTTCCATAACCACGACCACTACTACTATTTTAATTACTGATTTCGAAGAATTTCATCAAAACTTAGAAGAATCAAGTTTTTATTTTTCTTCTGGAACAATCATAGCACCACCACCATTATTCTTGAACATATTTAAGATTCTGAAAATAGAACTATACCAAAATTATTTTAAAAGAAATAACATCATTATGACATTATCATCCTCGTCACAACAAAATAAAAAGTTGGTATAATAATAATAATAATAATATGAAGAGAAAGGTGATGGAGATAGAAGATAATGGAATCCTTAATGGGTCATCGAAGTTCAACTATCATTCAAGTGATGACTTGATTGAAACCAACAAGAAGGATAATAGTGAGAAAAATTGGGGTTTGGGAATGGAATAGTATTATAATTGGGGTTAGAGAATAATATACAGATTTTTAATATTTGTTAGGGATGGTGTAGTTTTATAGAAAAGAAATTCATCTTTTGTAAATATCATGTTAGTTTTATTTTTGGCTTTATTGTTTTAAGGTATAGGTTTTTTTTTATCAAAAATAGAGAGACTCGAACCTACGACTTGTTAAGTGAGTATGAGGAGATTATACCATTTGAACTATAATTTATTGGCGTCTTAAATTTTATTATTATTATTATTGTGCATTATTTTGTATTTATATTTATACGTTCGTTTTGTTATGCTTTTGCAGTTTGTGTGGAACCATATAGTCATGAACGTATGAGAAACATTGTAGTTCCTAATGAAATCTTGCAACATCGCTTAACATGGAGTGTAACCGTGCCACTGATATCTGATATCATTTGAGTGCATTGAATAACATGCATCAAATAGGGTCAAAAGACAATTCGATTTACAGCAGGAAGTTCCTAGAGAACCTAGTAGACTTGCAGAAACTCAACACCATCTCAAGTCACCACATGTGTGCGCAAATGAATAAGAAAGAAGTGTTATGTATCAGAAGTCTCACCCTCAACAACGGCAAATGCAAGAGGCACAATATTGCCATTGCCATCTTGAGAAACTGCAACTAAAAGAGTTCCTTTATATTTTTCGCACAGATGTGTGTCATCTACCTGTATAATTAGTTTGCAGCTCCTAAATGCTCTGATGCAAGGACAAAAGCTCCAAAATATATGCGTCAGTATCCTAACATCCTGGACTACCTCATCTCCTTGGTATGCTGGTGCAGTTTCGATCTCGACTGCTGCTAATGTATATTTTTGTACCATTGCTTCAAACCACGACGGCAAAGCTTCATAAAAAGCTTCCCAACCACCAAAAAAGTTCGCAATTGCCTTTTGCTTAGTGAGTCATACTTTGCGGTAACTTGTCGTATAATTGAATTTTGACTGCAATTCAGTAATCTCGTATTTTACTTTCAAAGATGGATCAACTTGAACCAATGGCTTTATCACCTTTGCAATCATGTCTGAATTTAGCTTGGCATGATCTTGAGAAATTATAGTTCTGGTGCATGTGTAACTACCATTGTATCGCCTTATAACCCAACAAAACTTTCTCTTAATAAGACTAGCCTTAATAAGCCAATCGTAACTTATTCCGTATTGTACACACTTAGCATAAAAAGTGATTGGCTCAGATTCACACACCTAGTAATCAACTCCCCTGCGAACGGTATAATCTTTTAATTGTTGCAATAATAGTCTCTCTAGAACTAAATTCCATACCAACAACAAATTTACTGTCCGTAACAACAACAAGATCTACAGCAATAACAACAAGAAAAAATTCTAACTATTGCTTTATGATATAATAATAATAATAATAATAATAATAATAATAATAATAAGGGTAAAGTATATTTTTTGTTGCTGAAGTTTGACAAAAGTTTTAAAAATATCCCTAAATTTTATTTTATTTTATTTCAATTTTGTCCCAAAAATTTTCGATTTGCATTAAATATACCTCTAACGGTTAATTTTCAATAAGTTTAAGACCAATACAACAACAATTTCATAAGAATAACCCTCAACACAAACAAATCAAACATAATTTTCATGCATTATTGTTAGATTGGTCTTAAATTTTTTGAACATTTAGGTGTAGATGATATATTTGATGCAAATCGAAAACTTTTGAGACAAAATTGAAACAAAATAAAATTTAGGAGTATTTTTGAAACTTTTGCCAAACTTCAGGGATAAAAAGTATACTTTACCAATAATAATAATAGACTACTTACCTGAATTGACATACTTAGGAAACTCTAGTGCATTCATAGCGTCTAGATCCAAAATGTGCATAAAAGAAGGCTCTCCAGATGGATGTTGGCTCACCAGTACATTTGCCACATCTGCAACGTTAGACTCAACTATTATATCATCTTCATCCACTTCTTCAGTTGGACCAACAATATGGTAAGTGCCCTCAAATTCCTCTTCGCTTTTAGTGTTATAAACTGTCTAGTCGATATTAGCCTCTGGTAAATCAACCTCAACTAATTCTTCAAATTCAACATACAATTCGATAACGGACATTTGTGTTCGTGTTTGCTATTAGATTGAAAACATCCCTTGCATACTTGCTTCATCAGCCACATGCATTATTTGAAACTGAACAAAACTACCAAATACTAAAACAGACTGTCTACAAAGAATATTTATGACTCTCTTTAATATTTGATTATCAACACATTGACAAAGTATACTCTTAAATTTCTCATATGTTATTGCAAAATGAATAACAATGCCACATGGATTTTCACATACAAAACTCACATCCTTAAATGTTTGGGAAAAGATTTGACCGTTATAATATATTTTCAAACTAATACCTCTCTCCATTTTTTATACTCTTACATTCTCAAGAAAATAAAGCATTCTCACACTCAATCAACCTAATAGGGGTGTACATGGCCCGGCCCAGTCCGAAGATCCGGCCCGGTCCCGAACACTTTAGGGCTGATTTAGTGTGATTTTATCGGGTCTAGGGTCGGATAAGGGTCTCAAAAATAGACCCGATCATTGTTTCGGGTCGGGTCCGGGCCATAGATCGGGTCACCCGAACTCAGCCCGGTGGCCCAGTCATTATACACAATTAATATTTTGTGTTATTAGTGATGGATGATAGCTATTCTTATGTGAAATTTAAATATTGTAAACCTTAATATTTTGTGTTATTAGTTATTATAAGATTATAAGTTAATGTTTTATGTTTAAAATGCATAAGACTTTAGACTAATGCATAATATTGTGTTATTTGTATTGATTTTAATATTTGGTGTTGTTAGACAATATTAGTATTGATTATGGTTATGCTTTAATTTTAGAGAAGGGTTAGTTCTTGTTATATTTTTTTAAGTGAATTTTACTATGTGAATTGTGAAATAATTGTTGGAGATTAGGTGATTTTTATATGCTAAACACTCGGTTTTTATCCGGTTTTCATCCGCTCCGAAGGTGCGTAGGTTTCGTTGGGTCTAGGATCGGTTAGAATCTAAAAATTAGACCTAGTCTATATTTCGGATCGGGTCAGAGTTGAGCCAAATTCGGTGTGGCCCGACCCATGTACACCCCTACAACCTAATACCGTTCCTCCTTTTATAATACTCTAATTATAATTTTTTACTCAGAAAATTACAATACACAACCTATGTATTCACAATACGCAGTTTGTGTCTTTACAATACACAGTCTGTGTATTGTGGTGTATTATGACTTTAATATTTAAATAATACAATACGTATTCTGCGTATTGCTTTATAAATATTTAAAAATTAAATCCGCCCACTGCGTATTGTCTTTATAAATATTTAAAAACAGAATCCACCTTCTAAAAATTTGTCCTCTGCAAATTTTACAACCACCATAAATTTGCAAAATACCCTAACTTCCAATATTAAAAAATTACACTAAATCTTTGTCAATATCTAAAAAAATGAACCGTCAGATTTACCTATGAACCGAAAAGGAAAAGAAAAACAAAATCTATTTCGGTCTGGTCGGTTCCGGTTCAATTTCTGGTTCGACAGATCAACGAACCGAAGCTGCTTGAATTCGATGCGAACATGGAACCCCAAAGCCGACGCTCTCTCTGTTCTTCGCTTCCCAAAACTCTGATCTTTTTCTTTTCTTTTCCTTCACTGCTTCCCGCTGACCAAACCCTAATAAATTGTCCGAACCAGATAGCGTAGCATCGGAATTTTTTACCCTGGTCTAGAAATCGATGGAGATTCACTACAGTAGCAGTTACTTCGAAAGGCGCCCCATAATCAGGTCCAAGGCGCCAGCTGCTAAATGGGTTAAAGAATGGTACCATCACTCTCTTCTTCAATCCAATGTCCCTTTTGTTATTTATTTTCATTTAAAATAATTGTGTTTCTATGTTTATGGGGTTTTTAAGTTCATAAAAAATATGCTGCTTCTTTGAATTCATTTTTGGTGCTTATGTGTGCGATTCATTCGTGTTACTGTTCTGAGCGTGGTTTTTAGTGTGCTATACTGAGATTGATACTATTCATGTACGGAATTTGGTGTGAAGTGTGAACAAATAGTGGTTAATTGGAGAATGGAGAATGCAATTGTCTTTGTCTGAACAAATTGAAGTTGTATTTTATTTATTTATTGAGCAGGCAATTTGATATATCTAGGATCAAAAAGTAGTTTTCTTGAATAAGAAGTGGTTTCTTAGTTTGCAATTAATTCATATATTGCTTTCAGTTTGCATTTTATAGTCTTCTTTTTGTCATCAGTTGGACATGTATTACCCTAACGATCGGCGCAATGTTCCTGCCAGGGTTCCCCAAGATGTTGTAGCCACTGGGGGGAAATGCATGCTCTTAAGATGGGTTAGAGGTTAGTACTGTAACTTGTGCTGCTATTCTATTTTTGTGTAGCTTCTAGAACTAGTATTCAACCTATGTATAGATGTGACTGTTGCCTAACGTTTCTCTTGTTTTACTTTGCTTAGAGGATGCCTCGAAGGCATTGCAGGAAAAGGAAAAAGAACCGGCTGTACCTGAACCGGAACCAGAGCCAACTACTGAAGTGCTTTTTCTTTGCAGCTATGAAGGATGTGGAAAGACGTTCATTGATGCCGGTGCATTGAGGAAACATTCTCACATTCATGGAGAGAGACAATTTGTTTGTCACTATGAGGGGTGTGGAAAGGTACTGATTTTGTTACTTGGGACACACATGCATCTCTTGTATCTATATACTGTTCTATTGATAAATTGTTTGTGTTTCAGAAATTTCTTGATAGCTCAAAGTTGAAAAGACATTTTCTCATTCACACAGGGGAGAGGGATTTTGTTTGTCCCCATGAAGGCTGTGGTAAGGTAATAATCTATCCATTGAAAGGGCTTGTTCTTATTTTTTTTGAGGACTTTCTTTTTTCCCTGGTTGCTGTTACATGTACTGTTTTTAGTATGACAATTGTTGATGGATGACAAAACTTCTTCAAAGTCTGCATTACTCTTCACAATGGATAAAATTGTGTTTGTGTATGTGTCTTGATTAGTCATTTACTATTTCGTTCTCTGTTGAACTCCATTATTCTTTATCTTGAGATAACAAGCCTTTTTGTGAGTTTATGTGTATGCATTCAACATCTTTGTGACCAAATTTATTGATCTATATAGGCCTTCTCTCTGGATTTCAACTTAAGGTCTCACATGAAAACACATTCACAAGAGAACTATCATATCTGTCCGTACTCAGATTGCGGAAAGAGATATGCTCACGAATACAAGCTAAAGAATCACATTGCCTCTCACCATGAAAAGGTAGGGTAATCTTTTCTGTTTGTGACTGGTGCATATCTCTAATTCAAAAGTCCTGAAATATATCACCTTAGACAATCTTTTGGTTCACAATTTCGACTTACAGAACACAGCAGTGGAGGTGCCGAAGTATACTCCGCCTTCAGAAAGACAACCAAAAACTACTAAACATTCTGGCGCAGCATATGGTTCTGCATCGTCAGATCGCCCCTATGCATGCCCTTATGAAGGATGTGAAAAAGCCTACATTCATGAATACAAGCTTAAACTCCATTTGAAGAGGGAACATCCTGGGCATATGTCTGATGAAAATGCAGAGCATGCTCAAGCTAATCTTGATAATGAAATGGATGAAGCAAGCGATCAAGATGCCTATGGTGGCAAACGGTCAAATGGTAAAATTCAGAAGCAAAGTAAGCTAAAACCAAACCTTAAGTTGCCTCCTTCCAAAATCGCCAAACGCAAAGCACCGCTGCCTACTCCTGCCACCATAGCTGTAACAAAGAAACCTTGGTCTGTGAATGGGAAAGGGGAGGCTTACAACGAAGAAGACAGCGAAGAAACAGAAGAGGAGGATCGCGACAATGTTGAAGATGGTTGGAGATATGCTGGCAACAATGACGACGATGATGAAGAAACAGAATATGAAGACTGAGATACTTGTGGCATCCTCTGCCACTATTTGAATATTTGTCTTTGTTTTGTTCTTCTACAAATTTTTTCCCTCAATTCATTTAGTTCACCAAAGGACAGTTTCATGTTATACAAGACTGTATTTGCTGTTGGAAAATTAGAATTGTTAGGAAGAAGAATTATATTAGTTAATAAAACGTGAATTTAACCAAAGTCTTTATTGTCATTCTTGTCAATAAGCCTATACATAGGTTATAAGTCAGCAACCAATGTAGTTTATAAGTCAAAGAAATCCGACATTGAGTTTATCAGAATCTTAAGGAGAGCCTTAAGAACAGTTTGAACTTTGAAGTTTAGGTGTTTTTTGGTCCGCTTTTAGAATTTACAATTTTGGTTCATTTAATAAGAATACTTTTTTAAAAAATAAACTACTAAATATTTTCAATTGAGCAAACAAGTGAAGGTTCCGTTTTTTGTATATTATAAACTACTAAATATTTTTGGTCCGTTTTTTGTGTGAATTTTTTTTTTATTTTATTATAGGCAAAACGTCAGTAATGTATTGTATATGGATTTATTTTTTTATCCACGTGTTAACCATGCACGTTTTGTGCAAAACGTCGCCAACGTTTTTTCTGTAGCAGTCAATAATCCTCCACAACGACGTTAAACACATTTTTTTGGACATTTCAGTGGATTATACCCATCTAGGCCTCAATATTAAAAATAAAAAACTCACAAGGGAACAACCATTTTGTAGCATCATAAAATGGACTTCAAAAAAGGCAAATAACAAAATAATTTCCAAATATATATTATGTTTTACAAAATTAACTAACGTTTAGTTTAATTTCTCAAACAGAACACATTTTAATTTTTAATATTTATTTTGTAACGTGAAAAATGACTGTTTACTCCATTTTTAATCAAAACCCTCGGTTCTGAAGAAAAGAAACCTAGTTTAGTTTGGGTGAAGGGAAGCTGGGGAGTTGAGTACTGGACAGTGCAGAGGACAAGCATGGCTTCTTCAGCATCGCCGGCGGCAACGGCATCATCTTCTCTGTCTGAGGAGGAAGTGACGCTGACAGTGAAGTGGAGCGGCAAGGAGTACACAGTCCGGGTTTGCGGTGACGACACCGTTGGGGAGCTGAAGCGGCGCATCTGCCAGCTCACCAACGTCCTCCCTATCCGGCAGAAGCTTCTTTACCCGAAGGTTGGTTCGAAGCTCAACGACGACAACCTCCTTCTCTCCACCCTCCCCCTTAAGTCCTCCTTCAAGATGACCATGATCGGGTGCGCCTCGCTCTC
>NC_029787.2:128977977-128984418 GCF_000816755.2 Arachis ipaensis
TCCTTTTCTTTCCCCCCCCTCTCTCTCCCCCTTCTCTCTCTCACTCATTTTTCTCTTTATCTCCTCTCTCCTTTTCCTCTCTCTCTCCTTCTCTCTGATTTTCCCGATTTTCCCCTTCTCTCTCTCTCTCTCTCTCATTCCTCAAATGCAGGACCACCGAAGAGGACATTCTTGTTGATCCCGTGGAGGCTCCGGAGATTGTTGACGATTTCGAGCTTGGTCGGGAAGACGTTGTGGACATCAAGGACATGGAAGTCAACAAGCAGAAGCTCAGAAGACGCATCTCTAGCTTCAAGGTTACTACTACTTTCTTCCATTCTCACTCTAATCTATTTTTTTGGAATGTGTTTTCTGATTATTTATTTTATACATACACAATTACGTGAAGATTGAGCTTCAGAATCCGTGTCGGAAAGGAAAGAAGCTCCTGGTTCTTGACATTGATTACACCCTCTTCGATCATCGTTCCCCTGCTGAGAACCCTCGTCAACTCATGAGACCATGTATAACTATAACCTCCTTCTCTTTCTAAAATTATTCTTTTTTCTTTTTGTTTCAATTTAGATTTGTCATTTTCTTATTCTTCTTATTCTGTTTCTTCTGCAGACCTTCATGAGTTCCTTACATCCGTTTATGCTGAATATGACATAATGATATGGTCTGCCACCAGGTCAATGTTCATTTGATGACAATTCTCTTCTCATGGAATGTGGTTACTATTTCATGGAATTGAATTATTTTCTCTTGCTGCAGCATGAAGTGGATTAACCTCAAGATGGGACAACTTGGGGTGCTGGACAATCCCAACTACAAGATCACGGCTCTTCTTGATCACTTGGCAATGATCACTGTTCAGTCCTCATCTCGGGGGGTCTTCGATTGCAAGCCACTAGGTTTGATATGGGCTCAATTTCCTGAGGTATAGTACATACGAAATACAATGCTCCTTCCATTTACTCTATCATTTGATAAATAGAATTGTCTTAAACATTTTCATATCAATCAGGCAAATTAATAGTTTACTTTCATTCTGGGGAGAAAATGGATATCCAGAAAAACAGTAAAAGACATGTAAAAGTGCAATAGATCCATGTATTGATTCAGTTGGAAATACACTATTGCTGCAATGTCATCTTCCTGAAATCTTTAAAAGATGTTTTATGTTGTTTCATGCTTTTGAGGATAGTAATGGATAAAATGTATGAAACATAAAAGTACCTGTTTAATGTGCTGAATTATTGCAATCTATATCTGTTTTTCATTGTTTTTTTTTTTATTCTCAACCGTATTCCACTTGTCTCATTGGTGGGTTTTAATTTCATTTCAGTTCTACAATGCTTCAAATACTATCATGTTTGACGACCTCAGAAGAAATTTTGTGATGAACCCACAGAATGGTTTGATAATTAAACCATTCAGGAAGGCTCATGCTAATCGGGACAGTGATCAGGAGCTTGTGAAACTGACTCAATACTTGTTGGCCATTGCGGAGCTTGATGACTTGAGCCACCTTAATCATAATAATTGGGAGTTATTTGCAGAAGATAATACAAAAAGGCGCAGGCAAACATAAGTGACGACGGAATGCACTTAAAGGAATGTGGTAAGCAAGATGCAGCTTCTAAACTATTCAAACTGCCATTTATAGACTGTTAAGCTAGATTATTTCAATTTTTCGTTCAAGTGGTTAGTTTAGGAAACGGTGAATGAAAGAAAATTCCTTGTAGCAGCCGTGTGGGGTTATCTAAGATGACTGATACTGCTTGAGCAATCTCTATGCACCAATTCCAGAACAGATTTTGAATTGATGCCAGAGAAAATGATGTTTCCATATTGGATATTGTGGCTATTTCTTAATATATATTGCTTCTTTTATATTGGATTATGGTTGCCATGGTCTGGCCATAATGCATGTTATGAAAAACTTGCAAAATCAGAATGAGGTACTTGTGAGAATCTCTCCCTTGTGGCTTTTTATCTCATTCTGTCTTATGTTTACGTTATATCATTACTGAAAATGGTGTTTGTTAGTAATCCACATCCAAGTAGGAAAACTTCAATATTGTCTAGATGAGCAAAGGAAGCATGTAGGAAAATTTTCATGTAAATAAATTAAATGGAAGTAGATGCTATGGTCATATATGTTTTGGCGATGACGAAAATTTAAAACTTCTTAATAAAAAAAATAATTAGTGGTTGTATCAACGCTCTTGTTTTATATCTAATTGAATGCAAGTCTAGATTGTACTTAAAATTAAACAATGAAGAATCAAGAAGGAAATGATGTGTTGATAGCTTTATCCATTTTCTTCTCTTTTGTTTGCGAGGATCTCTTTTCCTCTAATATTCTTGTACCATTCTTCTTCCAATCTTATGATCTTAATAATAAATTAATAATCTATTAAGAGAAAGAAAAAAACTGTTCAACCATCATCATCTGCATTGACCCAAAAAATAGCAGAAAGAAAAAGAACTGTCACCATCGGCAATGTCATTAAGTCTAAGCAATGTTCATACTGTATAAATAAAACACCAATCTACAAACTGCTTTTTGAATACCCGAGAGCAAAACTTACCAATTTTAATCATGATTAATACTAGACTCGGTAAAAAATTTCGATCCATTCAATATATACAATTTTGTGTACTAAAATTGCTTGTACATCATCATTTGCTTACAATTTACAATTTTCAAAGCATTGCCTAAATTCCACATTGTGAATAAAAAATGTAAAAATGGTAAGTGCCCTTCCCCAACATCTCAATGCATCAAGCAAGATATGTTGAAAAATCATAAATATCAATAAGATCATATTACACAACATTAGCTTAACATAATCCATACAAATAATGCACAATCAAACAGCAAGGAGATATCAGCTATTTGCTATTTGCACTAGGCTAAATTCCACAGCAGTGGAGATTTTACAAGAGGGGAGCATACAGTTACACAATTATCACTGAAAATATAGTGAAGGCCATAGATTTGAAACTGTTGCGTTACCACCTCTGGCAGGTCAACCTGACCGAAACTAAGATTTTGGTGATGACCACTAGGCACAGATTAAATGGCAATAATTTAAACAAGCGGGGAAAGAGGGAAGACCAAGAGAACTTAAATCTGCAAAGCGGGCAGAGAGAAGGCATATGCTGTATAAAATCTCTGCACAATCCCGCACCAATAAGGGGATGAGTCTGTTGCACGTGTGCAACACCTGTTGAATCTAGGCAAAACAGAACAAAGCTGCAGTCACTGCAAATTTAAATTCTAAGCGCACCAGTTGCAGGGTCATGCCCTGAGCCGCTGTCCTTGTGTTTGAGAGAAAGGTTTGTAAACTGAGACTCAAGGTCTCTGCTGTTGGTGCGTCTGTGACTAGCAGACGGTTGTTGTTGTGGCTGGTGCGAGAGCTGTTGTTGCTGCTGATACAGTGCGCGTAATCTTCCAATCTCTCTTTCCAGCACTTCCTGCTCCACTGAATTTCACATTGCACAAGCATTAGTGTCCCAAACAAATACCTTTTATA
The DNA here is from genome assembly GCF_000816755.2 of Arachis ipaensis. Lineage (NCBI taxonomy): Eukaryota > Viridiplantae > Streptophyta > Magnoliopsida > Fabales > Fabaceae > Arachis > Arachis ipaensis. The sequence continues at coordinate 128,981,502 of NC_029787.2, forward strand.
TCTGGTGAAACTGAATACAAATAAACTTGTATGCTGTACAGCAAAAACTTGGATATAACGTTTCTATTAATATATCTATGCAATGAAATGTGCAACTAACAAGGATTCCTCTAACAGGGAGATGTAAGCAATAAGTGCAATTACTTGAAGTAGTACCATTACTTGAAAATTGAAACGGTCAATTCTCATGTTATGGAAACTTACAGTATTTGATAAGCTGCTCCTGCGCTGTACTTTCTAAACGATGCTTGAGTGCTTTATTCTCCATACTCAGTATAAGATTCTGCTGGTTGAGAAATTCCAGTTCAGCTGATATTTCACACCCTTCTGCCTATGTATTGACATATAAAGAACCAGAATCAGAACTCTCAAGTTTTCCAGGGTGTATATAAAATGCATTAAAAAAAATAAACCAAAAAAAAAAAAAATTGTCAAACAGCAATCACGAGGAATATTGCCATATGCTGAAGCTTACCTGTAGAGCTTGTACATTTCTTTCCAGCTCAGCTATATATTGAAGTTTACGAACCCTTGAACGTTGAGCAAATTGCCTGCAATTTAACAGAAACAGTGCAAGAATTAAACTGTAAATTCACCAATAGCAAAATCAAGTAATAGGCACAGAATCGGATATAGAGAAAATAACTACATACTGTTTGGCACGTTTTGTATCTGTTTCAGAAGCAGATGACTTTGCATGTGAACCATCCTTTTTCTCAAAAGATGATTTTGAATCCTGTATGCCAGATTCCGCTGCATCATGGTTTTCATTTGCAGTTGACGGAAGCCCCTCTGCTTCATGTGGTGGGGGGCATAGTGATCCCGAACCCTGGAAAGCAACACTGTCTTTGCCAGAGAGAACACCAGCTGGATGATTTGTAATATTTGAAAATGAGTCCCATGATCTAATGTTCTGTTTTGCTGAATTCATCTCAGCATGCATGAGTATATGATGAGCATCTTTGTTATGATCAAAGTCTTGAGATGACCAAGATGGGAAAGATAATAAGTTCTTATATTTATATTCATCCTGATCTCCATAAGTGATGTTAGACATATTGTGTGTGTCTACGTATGCAAAAGAATCACTCGATGAGCGCCGATGGACGCCTCTTCGAACTGGTGTCTCTGGCTCATTAAGGAGATCATCAAGCCATGAAGGTTGCTCCTCTATGACAAGACTCTCAGATGAAGTACGATGGTGCTGTATGTTTCCTTCTCTAGGTTTCTGACCAGAACCAATCGCAGGATTTGGGATATAATCAGCATATGCTTGAGAAGCACTAGGAAATGGGATTTTAGGAGGAAGCAGGGCATGTTTTCCAGGATACATCAAATTCCTATAATTCGATGAGCCTTTTGAATTTGCCATAAGAAGCAGAACCAACACCTGTCAAATATCATGCTTTGAATTACCAATGAATGCAACCAATATGTTAAAGAACCAATAAAATAGAGACATTATGGAATGATATTCCAATGGAAATTTAAACAAGCCTGATTCAAATACGATCTGCTGTTTTCACCGAATGATCTAATATACTTACAAAAAATAGTTAAAAATTCCGTTTTTACTCAGCATAAAGGTCCTACAGCACTTTAAGTATGCCTGTAAAGGCTTACAAAATTTTATAGTTGGTGCAAAAGGATCATCTCAGCTCCCCTATAATCTTCAAATACTAGTGCACCAAGGAACTCCCATCACATGTAGCCAGGCAGTTTCGGAACAAAATAACAATAATAACGTATTTTGCCAATCTTAAGAATTTTGAATGAGTAAAAATAGATACTTTATTAAGAAAAATTCTTGTGTTAAGCGACAATTAAAAATCCCATAGCTCCACAAAGTGTATATTTCCTAGGATGAAGTTCTGAAAAGAAGAAGGTCCAATCATCCTGCTACGAAACCTTGAAAAACAACAGTTCGCTAATGGAACAGAGAAGTTTTTGGGAAGAAGAATTTTCCAAGCTTATATAAAGGGATAAAAGAAATTTAATAACCCAGAAGCAACTAACAGAAAAGAAAAAAAAGGAGAGAAGGGGGGGACGTTGAAAAATGCATAGATTGATTAAAATAAATGGGAGATACACTTCTGTTCTATTTGAGCAATTAGCTGAAATTCCTGTTTTATCCTCGCAGGACCCAGATGAGAAAAAATTCAAACATAGAAACTTTAATTTGCTTCCTTTCTTGTACAAACTCAACGAAACATGCATATGCATGCATTCAGAAAATACGAAACTCCCACAAAAAAGAGGGAAAACAGAGTTCATGGAAATGAAAATGCTGCAATGTACGACAGATTCTGGCACCTAAGAGCCAATGGTTCCAAGCTGATTGAACGAATTGAGATTGGAAATGGAGATGGATTCGTCTGGTATGCAAACAATGGACCAATAATTCGCTTAAGCTCGGAAGAAAAAAAAAAATCTGAACCAAAAACTCGAAGCAGAAGGAACAAACGGAAAGAAGGGGGAAAAATATCTGACCTTTGGTGACTGAAGATTCGAGATCCCAAAAATGCAATGCTAAAAGGGGGGGCTTGAAATCAAAGCAAAGTTTTTCTCTTTCTCTTTCCTGGTCTCTAGGGTTCGTTTATTTTTCTTCAAACTACCTTTGTATTTCTCTCTCTTCTTTCTATATCCCAATTCCTACGAATACGATTATGTGTCTCTCTCTCTTCTATATATCTCTGTCTTCTCGTTCAAGCTGGGGCTCCATTTGTGAGCCCTTGTTGACAAGTAATACTGTTCCTTTATTTTTTTCTCATTTCTCATTTTCACCCCTACAAATCTTACTTATTTCAAAATGAGTCAAAATTTTATATAAATTTAATTTTGATCAAATGTCACTCTAAAAAATTCATATGTAAATTTAATTAAATGATAATATATAATTTTTTATATTGTTGATATA
>NC_029787.2:128984524-128988725 GCF_000816755.2 Arachis ipaensis
TAGCCTAGGAAAAAATATTTTAATTGTGTTTCTTAAATATGTCACGAGATATAATGTTTATCCAAATCAAATTAACTAGGGTGGATAAATTGATCTTAAAAATGTAACAAAGAAAATTGATAGTTTTATTTATTTTTTAGTCAATACTAACTTAGCATATTTAGTCGCAATAATGTTGAAGGACAAAACTTTAATGACAAAAAATGACACCCCTATTTAGACCTTTCTTCTTCTTTGAAATCCTTATCATTGCATGCATGTATATGCTTATATCCTATGCCTAAATTCTCAACTGTTAGATCAACAAATTAAATCCATATTGATTAATTTCGCAATAACTGAAATGTCTTGTTGATGCCATATTGGCCTTTCTCATTGCAAAATGAATCTCTTATCTCTTATATATGCTGTCTTTTCTAGGAACACAAACCTTAGAGCCATTTGATTCATTGTAAGTGCCGTTATGAAATAAAAGAACAATTAACAATGCTCAAATCCAGATTGAACAGTTTTTAGGATCTTGCCCATACATATAGGAAATGTCAAAAACCAATATGTAACATGCTACACGTCAACCAATAAATCATTACATAAATTTTGAAATTAAAACCAAACAATAGCTTAAATCGAAGCATGTGTATGATCCAATTAGTTTGTACTTTGTACCACCATTTTGCATAGGCAAAAAATAAGTATGAGAGAGCAATATCCTAGGTGTAGATATGTTTCCAATAAAGATAGCATGTCAGCATGTGTTCCATTTATATCATATAGTAATGGGCACTGAAGATTCATACTAAATACACCAGAAATTAAAGCTCTAGTGGCTATACTATAATAAATTAATGCAATGGTCAATGTCAAGCTGTCAGCTTTAGCTGAATTCCTAAATTGCTGAATACTTTCATTTAGTTTCTATAAATATATGGTTTTCAAAGTTGGACGTTGACATGGTCTTCTGTGTTACCAATGTACTTCCTTACCTCTAAATCAATAGCCAATAAGAATCAAGAAATATTACCAATTCACATAATTTGGTGTCTCACTTGTTTGAATCCAAACTTTGCTGACATTACAACAATTCAATGTACATGCATCACTATGGCCAACAAGTTGGTTAACTAAACGAGTTTCCTTCACCTAAAATTTTGAATTAAAACAGCGACCAACAAGAATTGCAGCCTCTATCGAGGGCTATAAATAATTTCTGAAATTGTAAGTAACTAATACTGTGCAGATCGAGTCATGCATGTAAATAAAATTTGTCCATGAATTTCATCATCTAAAAGTACGAGAGGATAGTATAAATTGGAATGTGACTGATAATAAAATCAAAATAACGCATGACAGTTTCAGTTTTCAAATTTGGACAATGGCATGACTTAACTAGAATCTGGCCACAAGAAAACACCTATCTAACACTGATCAATATATGACCCTTACAGACAATATTTTGTTAGGAGCTGTATCTAACTGAATAAATGATGCCTCAAGCAACATCTCAATATCCTTTACATCATTATCATTCTAATTCTAACTAAAATTTAAAACATTCTTGAAATTTCAAGTATAAGTAGTGAAACGTTCAGGCACTGATAGTGGTTATGGTTTCTTCTTTCTGGTGTTCTGTAACAGAAAGAAGCAGCGGAGCATATTTGATGTCTTTCAACCAAAAAAGACACCAAAAATAGAATATTGATATTAAAAGGACAGTTGACTCAACCTCGTAAGTTGCATGCATCATGATGTCATGCATATCTTGAGCTACTAAACACGTTTTGAGGTTATTTTACAGACCAGTAAACAAACTTGTGACAAATTGAGATTATTATAAATTTCACAGTACAGGTAATCCAGGCTATGTTCGCATCTATAATCACTGATTGCTGAGATTAGTATAGTCAATTGTAATGACAAACCAACGGTCAATATCAATTTACACTTATGTTCCTAGCAACTTTTTCCATCTTGCATATGCCAGTATAAGCAGGAAAATCAAGAAGCAACCAGCACAAGTGCTCAAAACAAAGGGCCAAAATATTCCATGTACGTTATAAAGTGAACAAGGAATGTTCATACCAAATGAACCGGCAATCGCAGTCTCAATAACAATCGCAAATGATGCAATTGTCAATGTCAACTGCAGCTGAATAAGTTCGTTTCTGTGATTATCAAGTTGGATGTTGACATAGTCTTCTGTATCATCAATATACTCCCTAACCTGCAAATCAGGACTTTATCACTTCACAAGAATGATATCATGAAAAAACATTTTCCAGAATTCAATATGCTTCACTTGACATCTTGGATGAAGAGATATGATTTAATAGAATTTGGTAATAGGTACACTTACAGACAATATCTTGTTACGAGTTCCATCCAACTGCATAAAATATGCTTCAAGCAACATTTCCAGATCCTCCACGTCATTATCATCCCCCAAGTTACTAGTTACCAGACTTCCACTTCTGGTAGAACCAAGTCGACGAGTACTAGAAAGGTTGTTCAAGGTTGTGGCCCCCACATGAGCATCAAGTTGCTGATTCTGCAACCACTTCCTTGTCAAATATAGTTGCGCCATGTCTTCGTTGTCATCTAACAGATGTTCAATTTCATCCCGTACCTGTAAAAATTGGGCCATAAAATTCCTAAGAATGATATAAGTATACGACTTGGTTGATGGAAATCATCGTCAGATAAAACTACTGCCTATCATGGAGAGTTCTAGGTTCAGGCAACATTGGAAATATGAAAATAAGGCATAGAGACAACTCTAACAACAAATGAAGAAGGAAAAAGAAACAAAGGGATAACAACAGGAGCAACAAATGGGAGAAGATTATGGTAATTATGCATTGTACCTTCTGCACCCGTGCCAGCAAACGCGTAAGATTGCTCTTCAAACTTCGCACATGTTCAAGATTCTTGGTACTAACATTTCTAGCCAAATCATCTAATACAGGGTAAGCACCTCTCTCAAGGTCTGCCACACTTGAGTCCAGAGAGGTACACACAACTTCTAAAGCAATCTCCAAAACCTGAAACTCAAATGGAAGCTCAGATTGCAACCCTTCAGCAGACTCTGGCACAGGCAACCACTGTCTGCCGGTCGGAACCTGCATTTCACTTTCTTGTTCACCAGCAGGCCCACGAAGTTGAGGTTGAGTTTTATGTGGAATTTGTTGCCTGAGTTGTTCAACGAACGGAAGAACTTCCTGGCGTAGAGGATCAAGCAATAGCACGTCTTCAGCTGTGACTATAGCCTTTATAAACTCCAAATTAACCACCATAGCTTTCTCTCTAGCTGCAGAGAACAGGGAAGTATGTGCATGTTAACAAAGCAACTAATTTCCTCATAGTTGAACGCTACATAGGTGAATCAAACCTATTCTGAATAACAAGGTTCCAGAAAATTATTATCCTAATTCACCAAACCTATTCGTATAGCAGGCAATGAATCATAGCGTCAAACGTGTAAGATGGCAAATAATCAAAGTGAAATCTTTCAATACGAAGACCAAACAAAATTTCAAGATCCAAACGTTCCATAAGAAGTCAAAACAATCACAGAAACCCTAAAAGCCAGATAAAATGAAGAAAACCGAAATTACCAAGAATATTGGAGGATTGGGAGAAGACAGGGCCCAAGATCCTGAGGTCCCGGGTAGGAATTGCGGCGTGGCGGATGATGGCGTTCTTATCAAGCTCAACCAGCTCCGATCGCCCCGACCGATCAAACCGCATCCACAGCCTCGCTCCGCTGGCCTTCTTCTTGACCTTCGTCATCGCGACGGCACCGCCACCGCCGCCGCCGCCGGAGATCATTGCGTTACTGGCGTTGTCAGCGGGCGACATGGCGGTAGTGGAGGTGGGAGGGGGAGGAGATTCGGGCGGGACGATGATCTTCCTGTGGCGGCGGCGGGAGCCGGAGCCAGAGCCGGAACGGCGAAAGGAGAAGGGGCCCTTGCCCATGGTTGAATCCTGATTAGTAACAGCTAATAAGAGTGATTAAGTGATAATTAAATAATAATCAGAATTCTTGGGAGAGTAGGCCTGACACACACAACACATCACATCACATCATCGTTTTCTCAAACACCTAATTTGTTTGTATAAGGCCTCAGCAGCAACCTGCAGCTTTGTAACAGATGACACTACCACCCTTCCAATTTTGACATAACTTGACTAGAATTTCCCCACA
>NC_029787.2:128988874-129006394 GCF_000816755.2 Arachis ipaensis
TAAGTATTTATTAATGTTTAAAATTTTATTAGGCCAATAAGTTATAACTCAAATAACATAATTTTTTTATATTCACTCAAAAGATTGCGGGTTCGAGTCTCTCTATCTTTGATTAAAAACAAATTAAACTTTTTTAGTTTTGATAAAATAAACTTGAAGGTTATAGAAGACTTAGAGAGGAGGAGTTGAATTTATAAGGGGTAAGTACGATTTTGGTCCCTTAAGTTTAGTGCCAGAATCGAATTCGTCCCTCTTGTTATTTTGCCATTAAAATCGTCCTTAATATTTTTTTTCGTATTAAAATCGTCATTTTTAATAAAATTTTTTATTTTATTCCTAAACTACCCCTATTCCTATTTTAATAATAATAATTATAAAATAAAAAAAAAACGAAAACAGCGAAATGAAAAGGGTAGAATTGTCATTAAAAAAAATTTTAATTACAAAGGACGAAGTTAAATACAAATGCAACATTAAGGACGATTTTAATTACAAAATAACAAGAGGGACGAATTCGATTCTGGCACTAAACTTAAGGGACCAAAATCGTACTTACCCCAATTTATAACATTCTTTTACTTTAATTGATTAAGCCTTAAAGCTAGTATTCAAACTGCAAATCTGTTTGAACTGTGCAGCGGAAAATTTATAAGACAATTTTGTTTTGTCTCATGAATTTTAAAAAACAGAACAGAAACAGAAAAGAAAAAGATGACACAGTCATGTATCCTGGTTCGGCTGCTCTGTACAATGCAACCTACATCCAGTTTTCACCATAATGTTAGTAGAATTTTCACTATGTTAAGATTATTACATACACCAATTCCCTAAGACTTACGTAATCCTATTTAGACACACAAGTTTTAACCTAAATTTGACTTGATTATGCTAATACCTAAACTCTTTATACTAAGTGCTTACCCAACTTAGCAAGGAGCACCTCTCAAGTACATGACACAAGACAAAAAATACAACCAAATAATATCTGAGATTACTTTTGGTTTTTCTCTCAAGTGTTTCTCTCAACCTTTTTCTCTCTATGATTTTTTCTCAATGCCTCTCTTTCTTACTTTTTAGTTTTTACCTCTCAAAGAAAATACAAAAAAAAATATATATTGAAACTGAAATATGATATATGAAGGAGATTGATGATTCACAGCTTTAACTCTATGCACTGAACTCAGCATCTGAACTCATAACTTTGTTCTTCATCTTGGCGGAGTGCTCCCTATAGTGTAGATGCAATATTTCCAAGACTTCAAACTCAATAGTAAGGATTCACTCTTTACTCTCTCTCACGGGTTCTCTCTCCTTGAGTCCTAGGCCCAAACATTTTTTTCTTTTGTACCTTATTCTAAGTCTCAACTCGAGTTTCTCTCAAGTCAATTTCTTAGATTTTGAACTTTGTTAAATCATCCCATCTCTTTCTTCAATCAATCCATAAATTAGGGATTTTAAATCTGATTTTCTTGTTTGACCGAGGTCAGCAGAGTGGCAGAGATGATCTTCTTCAGTAATAATCCCAAATCCAAACCTTTGAAAATGTGCTTTGACTCCAAGTAATGTTGTAAGCCATTGATTTTCAGCCGAAGTAACTAAACATCACTTTCTTCATTTATCTAAGAATGGTGTCGTAGAAAGTTGGAAAATGAGTGAAGAAATTAATATGCATGCAAATGGAAATAAATTACCTTTATCTTCTGATTTAGCTTAATTTTGATTAGGGCGATTAGACATTTGCTTTCTTGATTTACTTTTCTCTTTTTTTCTTCTTCGGTGAATGAACAAAAAAGAAGAAGCATTCTCTCTCTTTCTTCTTGAATCTGTCTAAAAAAAGTTTGTGAGTGTTGGCTTTGGTTTGATTCATCTTGGATGAGTTAATTTGGGTTTGGATTGACTTGACTTTTCGCTTAACCCAATTGATTTGTTTGTTTTTATTGGGTTTGGGCTTCTGTTCCATCACCTGGGCCTGCAACACTTTAAATAAAATATTCAAACCCAATTAGGTGTTTAACCCAATAATTCGTCAATGAGTCTTAGTTACACGGCATTCCGCCCCTCTTCATCTCAAAGGTCTTGGGCTCAACTCCTACCAACGGCAACCGAGGAAGAAAAAATGGTAAGTATGTAAAGAGTGTGTGGGTGTGTGTGTTATAACGAGGATTGTAGGTTGTTCAATCCATTTGAAGTACCTAGGATTGGGGGTTGTCCAATCCACNNAACCTTGCCTTAGTCTAAGATTTGAACAAAAAGGGATTTTTAGACTTGCAATTATGCGTTCTCACTAATCCATTGATTTAGGTTAGCGAAAAAACTCAAAAAGTAGTGCTGCGGTATTTATAATTATTGATTTATTGTTAATATAAGTTGAGTCAACCTCGTAAGTAGAATGAATCTAAGACAGCATGAAAACTCTTGTAAATTACTTAATTTCTGAGATAAGATGTGTTATCCTTGTTCGGACTCCAGCTTTTTTTCTTTGATCTTGGTTCTTGGATGTGATCTGCCTCAGCTTTTGCATTTAAAATTCTACCCTTCTAATTGTATGATACATTTTTTTTAAAAGCAAAAATATGTATAAATTTACGTAGAATCGCGAGCCCGTAAATTGAAAAGGTTAACCCGAAAAAAAAAAAAAACTATTAACAGAGATGCAAACTTGAAAAATAATACCATATAGTTCTTTGAAGATCCATATACCGAGCTACTAACTTTCACATACATTGTACTATCCAAAAAATCTTCACATTGTGTGGTTATATAAAGTATAAACTGATGATAACAAGAAACATATTATTTGACCCCATAAATTTGGCAAGTGAGAAATTACAATGACTATCACCTATGTATACAGTATACGAAAATAGATCATCTTAATTGTTAAAAAAAATTGAAAGAATAAAGTGTGATCTCTAATATTTTAATACTCTCCCACTTATAAAATTAATGGTAAAAAATCACACTTTATTCTCTTCAATTGTTAACAAAAATTAAAAGAATCCATTCCCTATAATACAGTGTCGATCAATGTTGGAAGTTTGGAACATCCGAAAACACCAACTAACAAAACTTGTATCAAATAAAATTACAAACTTCACAAGGCAAATTATATTGTACTTCGTATCATTGATTTGTGAGATTCGTATGGCCAATTGTAACAACAAACCAACGATGGGTATCAAATTTACAATTATGGCCCAAGCAATTTTATGGATCTTGCATATGCCATTATAAGCAAGAAAAGGATTAATGAACCAGCATTAGTGGTGCAAACAAAGGGCCAAAATAGTCCTTGTACTTCATATAGTGAACAAGGAATGTTCATACCAAATGTACCGGCCAACAAATTTTCAATAGAAATTGCAAATGAGGCAATGATCAATGTCAATTGCAGCTGAATAAGTTCGTTTCTGTGATTATCAAGTTGGATGTTGACATAGTCTTCTGTGTCATCGATATACTCCCTAACCTACAAATTAGAACACATTATTTGCAACATTGCAAGCTTCTTAAAATAATAATTAACTGACATTTCAACAATTTAATATGTTTCACTCATGATCTTGGTCCATGATCCATCAACATAAAATTGCTTCCTCCTTTCACGCCATTGGTGATCAAGATAACAGCATTATTTCTACTTATTTAATAGAAACAAGAAATGGAAATCAGCTAGACAATAGCATATTTCCTAAATTCTGAATTAAGACAAATTTGAGAGCTACCAATACCACTTTCTGGTATGCATTGTCTCTCATAGTAGGGTAACAAAAATTTGATGTCCCCTAATGAGGGCTAAATCTAATTAGTTTCTAAAAAAGCTTGTAAATTGAAACTAAAATAAAATAAGATACTGTCCATCCTCATTACAAGAGAAAATAAAATGATCGCCGTATTATTACTAACTACATTAAGGATGATAAGTGTTTGTCTAAACTAAGTCATACAAATAGAATATATGAATGTGAAAATTTATCATCAAAAAGTGCCTAAGCATATAATCCAAATCAGTTAGGACCATAGAATCAAAATATAGAATGGCAGTTTCAAATAGAATTTGTTTATAGGAACACTTACCGACAATATCTTGTTGCGACTTCCATCCAACTGCATAAAATATGCCTCAAGTAACATCTCTAAATCCTCCACGTCATTCTCTTCTCCAAAGGTGAAGTTTACCAGACTTCCACTTCTTTTAGAACCAATTTGACGGATACTAGCAGGGTGGTTTGAGGGTGTGGCCCCAACATGAGCATCAAGTTGCTGATTCTGCAGCCACTTCCTTGTCAAATATAGTTGCGCCATGTCTTCATTGTCATCTAACAGATGTTCAATTTCATCTCGTACCTGCAAAATTTCATGGAGAATCCTTGGTTCTGGCAGCACTAGAAATGTGAAGATAAGCAGAATATGGTGTAGTGCATTGTACCTTCTGCACTTGTGCCAGCAAACGAGTAACATTGCTCTTCAAACTTCGCACATGTTCAAGATTCTTGGTACTAACATTTCTTGCCAAATCATCTAATACAGGGTAAGCATCTCTCTCGAGGTCTTCCACACTTGATTCCAGGGAGGTACACACAACTTCTAAAGCAATCTCCAAAACCTGAAACTCAAATGGAAGCTCAGATTGCAACCCTTCAGTAGACTCTGGCACTGGCAACCATTGTCTGCCATCCGAAACCTGCATTTCGCTTTCTTGTTCACCTGCAGGCCCACTAAGTTTAGGTTGATATTTATGTCGAAGTTGTTGCCTGAGATGTTCAACAAATGGATGAACCTCGCGGCGTAGAGGATCAAGCAATAGCACGTCTTCAGCTGTGACTATAGCCTTTATAAACTCCAAATTAACAACCATTGCTTTCTCTCTAGCTGCATAGAAGAAAAATACATGTTAATATGTTATTCCATTCTTCATCACCAACATAATAACTTCAAATGTGAGTTAACCATTGTAATCTACAATTCTGAAAAGATTTGAATAACAACAGAGAACAGGTAAGCATCAGTATGTTACTTGCGGTTGAAGAATTCATAGTTCAATGTTCCTCTTGTATTCTTCACAACAAGGTTTCATAAAATTATATTATACCTAACCTTACAATACAGCAGGCAATGAATCATAGCATAAGCATGCATAAAAAGTGGTAAATGATCAAACACATGGAGAGCAATGTACAAGGCATAATGCGAATTTCAATTTTTAAATTGCAATAAACTAAATTGGTTCCATCAAAACAACTACAGAAACCATAAATCGAAAATTACCAAGAATATGGGAGGACTGGGAGAAAACAGGGCCCAAGATTCTGAGATCTCTGGCGGGAATTGCGGCATGGCGGATGATGGCGTTTTTGTCAAGTTCCACCAGCTCCGTCCGCCCTGTCCGGTCAAACCGCATCCACAGCCTCGCCCCGCCGGCCTTCTTCTTGACCTTCGTCATGGAAATGGCACCGCCACCGGCGATCATGGCGCTGCCGAGCGGCGACAAAAGCGGCTGGGGAGGAGACTCGGACGGAATGACGATCTTCCTCTGACGGCGGCGAGAGGCGGAGCGGCGAAAGGAGAAGGGGCCCTTGCCCATGGTTGAAAATTGGTTAAAAAATAATAATAGTAATTAATTGATAATTGAATAATAATTAGAATTCATCGAATCGATCATCATCATCAACATTATCTTCATTTGAATCATCCGATAAGCTGAATGAGAGGTGTGATGTGCGTCTTGAAGCTCAAACAGCTAAATTGGTTAGTTAGTTAGTTAGTAAAATGGCGCTAAAACGGAAACAGACTTGCTTGTTAATTTATTATTCATTTTCTTTGTTTGAGGAAAAGACAAAAAGATTTTTTAAGTTTTAATTTAAAAATATAAAAATATTTTTTATTTTTTAAAATAAAAATATTTAAGTTTTTTAAATTAAGAACCTATTTATTATTTTCTCTTATTTTAATGTAACTCAACTTTTTTAATGATTTGATGTGATTTAGTCTGGATATGTCTGTTTTTTTTTTTTAACTCATTTATCTACTTAATTTCACTTGTAAATTTTAAAAAATTAATTAAATTGACGTAAAAAAATGTTGGGAAATTAAACTATGTAAACATATATCATTTAGGAATCAAGTTGATGTAAATTATTTTTGAAAGACTAAATGAATATCATATATTTGTGGAACTAAATTACTGGTGTATTAGTTCATCAATTATCATTCATTGTAGATATAAATGATGCATCAAGGTATACGGTTAAAAATGAGCTCTAAATAGCGATGCTATTCGAATTTGCTATAACATTACAAGTTACAACACAAAAGAACTATTAATCTATTATTGTATCAATAATTGAATAATCAATAAAGTTATGTGACTAAATAATTTATTAACTTAGTCTCAACTAAATTAGATAGGCACTTTTTTTTTTTAATGTGATAATTTTTTTTATTTTTCTTTTTCTGCAATTTTTTTTTTTAACAATGTCATCCTCATCATCATTTTCTTCTTCCTTTTTAAAGTTTTTTTTATTTAATTTTTTTCTCCTTATCCTTTTTTATTATCATTATCATCATTGTTTTTATCATATTCTTCTCTTATATATATTCAAAAAATTAGAACACAAAAATTTTGATACACAGTACAAAAATTTTGATGCAAAGCACAAAATTTTAGTATACAACACAAATTTTTAAATGACCACATATCTAAAACATTGATATTCAACAAATAAAATATACACAATATAAAAATTTTGGTACATATGAAAAATTTGGTGCGCAACACAATTTTTGAAATACTATGTATCTAAAATATTAACACTCAACTAACGAATAAAGTATCATTTGTACCCATGAACTTTGCGAACAGTAACAAAAATATCCATTAAACAAAGAAATTAACGTTGTATTCATGAAAGATGAGTTCCGTGTGGCAAAAGTATCCAAATCCTAATATTTTATTAATTTTTTAATAAAATTTCTAAATTATCCCCACATTTTATTTTCTTCCTTAAATTTTAAACTTTCTCAATCTTCACCACTACCAACACCTTTCTAATTACTACTGCCTCCCCTCCTTCCTCTCCACAGAATCCCCTTTTTTTGTGGTCGGTTACGCACTCTGCTCCAGTCTCCTCGCCATCATCAATAAGTACGCCATCATCCAATTCAACTACCTCGGCCTCTTAACCGCACTCCAATACTTTACTTCCGCTCTCGGCGTCTACCTTATCGACAAACTAGGGTTCCTCCACCACTACCCCTTCACTATCGACATTGCCAAGCGCTTCTTTTCTGCCGCACTCATCTTCTTCCTCGTCATCTTCACAAACACCAACCTCCTCTGCCACACCAATATCGATACCTTCATTGTCTTTCAATCTATCGTCCCTCTCTTCTAGTCCTTGTGGACACTATCTTCCACCATTAGTCTTGTCCCTCTAAGTACACATTTTTCTCCTTTGTTGTTATTCTCGTCGGGCGGGGTATGTCAACACTGATTCTGTTTTTACTCTCACTGTTTATTCTTTGGCTTTTGCTTATCTTGTCACAAGCATATGGTCATGAATTTAAGGTTGAACACTCGAATTTTTGTTTTGTATAACATTTTTTGTCTCTCAATATTGCACCCTTATTCTGGTTCCTTACCAGTAATAATCTTAAAGTTTTCAATGCTTTGAGATATGATTTCGAGTGCTTGTTTGATCCCACAAAAAAAGAGATAATGATGACAAGAGGTAATGATGGTGGTGTTAGCGGTGGTGACGATGGACGGTGACAGTAGAGAGAGAGAAGAAGAAGTGGTGATAATCAGGAAAAGGGTTGGTGGTGGTGAGAATTGTAAAAATTTAAAATTTGTAAAAAAAGATAAAGAATGGAAATAATTTAAGAATTTTATTAAAAAAGTAAATAAAAAAATTAGAATTTTGATACTTGTCATACGACATAAAGTTCAAAGTACAAAACTACAAATAATAATTTATTCCTCAACTAAAAAAATACATAAATTTTTGATGCATTATAATTAAACTATTGAATCATAGTTATTAAAATCAGACCAAATTAACCGATTCAACCAAAAAATTGATAAATCGAACCTAACATTAGTTCGGTCCAAGATTAGGACTACTTAAGATAAAGAACCGGTCAAATTCAAAGTGAATCGACAAAAATCAGACCAGACCGAATCGCTCGGTCGCAGTTAAAGACAAATCTACGATGCACCAGCGTTCTGCAAGTCCATCGTGCTCCATGTACTCCACCGCTGCCAAGTGTCAAGATTTGTAATTTTTGAAAATTTTTCTAAAATATCTCACATGGATTTGAACCCTTTGCCCCAAGAATGCAACAAGGATGAGTGTACCACCAAACTGCAATGCTTCTTACTAATATATATATAAATTATAATACATATAACAATCTTTTATTTTAGAGAATTTACCCATTTTGGTCGTCAAAGAATTTCGAATCAGACATTTTAGTCTCCAACTCAAATTAATTACTCGATTGGTCCCTAACAATTAATTCCGTTAGTCACTTAGGTCCTTGACTCCGTCAACACTAACGGAAGATGAACTAATGATCCACCAAATAAACCAATAATTCAATGAGCCAATAATCTAATAAGTTCAATCATGGATTCGTTCTAATAAGTAATAACTATAAACTGAACCAATAAATATGACCGGGCTAGATGAAATTCATAATTTAGAGGTCACATTATCCTGACATTAAGGAAATTACTAAAAACGACCACAGTGGGAGTCGAACCCACGACCTTCTGATCCGAAGTCAGACGCGCTAATCCACTGCGCTATGCGGTCCTGCGTGTTAGTCATTCCTAGAAACTATATATTATAGAAAGATTCATCTTGAATTTCGAACACGAATGTAAGTAGTATATGGTGATTAAACCATTCCTTTCTTCTCATTGCCAAAATTTACCACCAAAAAGAAAATACAAAACAAAAAACCATATTCAATTAAATATAAGCAACAGGTATAACTTTAGAGAGACAAGAGACAATAATGCCATGACGATCACATTTCTATTGTTAAATTTTATCATTTTTTTAATGTATGAACAATATGGACAATAGATTTATTTACACTATGTAAATATTTAAGAAAAATCTACATACAAAAAAACAATAAATTGTGACATCCCAGTTTACTCATTTGTGATATTGTACACTTAGAAGTCCCTCACGGTTTTAAAATGTGTCACAACAAAGAATCATATATACCCTCATGGCCTCGTCATGTTTCGTTACCCTGTCCAACCAACTTAGGATATTATGTATTTATGTTACACCTCTAATGTTTTCTTCAAAGATACTCCACATTCTATATTACAATTTTCTTGTGCTGCAAGCAATTCTTGAAGAAGTTTTGGTTAATGATCATTGACGATTATTTCATCACGTAGTTAAGGTGTCTGGAAGAGAATTTGCAGCTCCAAGAATTTTGCCACCAACATCAGGAAATGAATCACAATTATCAAGTGCAGTGACTTTTCCATCTCTGCCAACCTTAACTGGATACAGCATCAAATGCCCTTTCATATGACTGATTCTATCGGATGCAAATGTGTTCCAGTTTTGTTTGGCTATGTTGTTCATAGTCCTCACACATTCCAAGCTATGGGGCTCTTTGAATCTGTCATCAAGACTGCCAAGGTGCTCGGCCCACAGCGACATCCGGTATCCATACACCTACA
This sequence comes from Arachis ipaensis, assembly GCF_000816755.2. Classification (NCBI taxonomy): domain Eukaryota; kingdom Viridiplantae; phylum Streptophyta; class Magnoliopsida; order Fabales; family Fabaceae; genus Arachis; species Arachis ipaensis. The sequence continues at coordinate 128,998,587 of NC_029787.2, forward strand.
CCAGTTGATAGATTTATAGAATTGATAGCATGATGTTGCTTAACCTCCAAGTAATTGAAGCATGCTAGTTCGTATTTGAACTATATGTAATGTAATGGACTAATGGGTGACTTTGGTGTTTGATTTTGCTAAGATTGGCATGTTTTATAGATTGCTGATACTTAGTGTTCTTTTCCTTTTTAGTAATGAATTTGCATACAATTTGTCTTAGAGAGATTCAAACCTGGCCATGTGGCTGCGACTTTTTTTCTTTCCAAGTATATTTTGGTTGATAAGCACCCATGGCTATTTCTGTGTCTCTTGAACCATCCATTGATCTCTGGTTAATGTTTGCTGATCCAATGATTACGTATTGATCATCAACTATCATTCCTTTGGCATGAACATAAATCATGAAACGTTTGAATTTCTTGACTGATCCCTGTGTTAGTAATCATCATAAGCTTGAGTGGAAAATATATTTTTATGAAATCATGGCATTTTGGTTGAGAAAATAACAAAAGGGTATTTGATATCATATCATAAATTATTCATATTTCATACCAAACCACGGTTTTCAGATGATTCTCTATGTGGTGATGGAGTTGGTGTGGCCTCAGGTTCTCTATTTCCAAGGCAGAAAAAGTTGAGAAAATCATGTGGATGATATATATGGGAGACTTGAGCATCTTTAAGTGCATCTGCAATGATCTTATACATCATAGCCATTGTTTGTCCCTGTATACTCATTCAAATTCCAAAAAGAGAAGGTTGTTATAACCACCTTCAATGGTATCCATTCATGATTCCACATTTGCTTAGAAAATTAGACTAACCTGCCAGAATAAGATTTCCTGAACAGCATTACTTGTTGGAACCCCCTCTGGCCACATTGGTATAACTATGTATACAGCAAAACGTTCATTCGCTCGGATCTTGCTAGAAATTTTTAAGGCCAACTCCATTGGAATCAAGTGATTTGCACCTGCCCAAGATAAACAAAATCATTAACTGAATTATGAATACTTGCTAGCTGAACATCAGAAATTACTCAAATTCTTAATGTACCTGCTTTTTCATATGAAGGCCAATGATATGATGAGCCCAGAAAATACTGATTCTCAATATAAATGAAGTGTTGAGCTGATCTTATTGCTTTAACATAAGCAGTATGAATGCTTTGGTCTACTTTTAAATTCTTTCCACATAAAAGATTCTGCAGTACATTAAGGTTACAACTTACAAGTTAAGACTAAGTGAAAATCAGGTTAGATCAACTAAAAAATAACTAATCACCTGAGACTGAGCCTTGTCGAAATCCTTTGGAAAACCCTTCACGGATCCTGAATCTATGGACCGAAATACCTGTATTAAATGCTTGTTCATAACCTTTATTTAAGTTTTTACAAGAAGATTTTAGGACATGGCATGAGATTCTATCAACATATTTTGCTTCTTACCTGCACATTCCAAGTTTCAGGATCATTTTCATCGGTCACCTGGATAGCTTTATCATCACCAGAACTCGAAGATGGACTGACAATCCATGATATCCGGTCTAGCCTTAGCAATGCATCGTCGTGCCAATTCGTGACCTTGTTGAGTCTAAAGTCTCGCCATTTTTTGGCTTTCCTCCATCTTTGTTCAAAATTGGTTAATATATCATAAGCTGCTGGCCCTTCAACCTTGCAATGCATGTCATGCCATGGCTCTCTTGGTCCACCTCCACTAGAACCTACCTGCATCATATGATACACAATTTCAAACCTAAGATGTGAAAAACTAGTCCTCTAAGAAGGAGGTCAATGTTTTATGAAAGAGTTTGATTGAATAACAAACATGATTCCAAAGAAGCAAAGTAAGCACTAACTTGAAATGTAGGATTATGAAAATCCTCTTTGTAAACGGTTTCTAAATCGCGAAATAGCCTATGCTGAGGTGTATCATATCTGCCATCACAGAGATCCAGACCACCAATAAAAGCAGATATTTTCCGATTATTCCCTGCACCTTGTGAGTCAACAAGCACACATTTCTGATGATGAGTAAAGAGGGTTCCCACAACCTGAACCAAGAGACTCAATCAATTAAACTAGTACTAATGTCATAATGTGAATGTGAATGTGAAACAAGATATCAAGTGCAGGAAATCCATGCCTGTTGCTTGAAAATACTGAGCTTATTGCTTGCATAACGCGGAGATAGCACGCAATGAACAGCAGAGTTTTTAAAGAACTTTTTGGTCTCCTCATCATGAGTTTGCATCACTCCATCCTGCAATGAACAAGATCAGCTTTAGAACCCATCTTGCACTTGAACAAAAATGAATGAATGAATGAATGAAAGAGCAATTACAGTTTTGATAAGGAACTTGTCATGTGAAGTTCTGTCATCCCAAATGAGCATAACAACTCTAAGACCTTCTTGTGATTTGTACTTCAACAACTCTCCAAGTGAAAGCTCTCCACCACAAGGCAATGGCCTTGTTGGCTCTCTAACAAGCTTTATTGGATGATAAACTGACCAACCAATAACATATATCAAATGATGAGCTTCCAAAATTGCATGGCAAATGTCCTCCCAACATTTACCAGCTTGAAACACTTTCCCACCATCCAATTCAATATCAGGTAGCATTCCATCAGGAACATGTGCATCTTGATACAGAGTCACATTCCCTCCTTTCCTCAATGGAAAATATGTCTTAGGAACTCCACTATCACCACTACAAATATCGTCTTTAACGCCTCCGACCGGCCAAAACTGAATCGAAATATGCAGCTCAGGATAAGCCTGCAAGCAATTCGAGTACTGTCCGATGATTGGAAACCAATCATCTATGTTTTCCCCTGAGACTACCCTCTGAACAGGAATATCAACTACACCAATTAACTCAGCACCAAGAACATCATTGTCCTTCACAATGAACTCAATCTTGTGAGCAGGGTGAGCAACCGGCATGATGAAATGCTCGTCCCAAATCGGGTTTTCGCTGTTTGGAATCACTCTAGTTTGAGCTATGGTAGCACCTGCTATGACTACAGAGACATAAGGGTCACTTGTTATCATCTTATCTTTCCCTGAACTCCTCATTTTCTTTGAGAATGGTGATGTGAAGAAGTTCCCCATGCTCAGGCATCTTCTTACTGCTTCTGAAGAAAGATCCAAGTTTGGAAGAGATTTTGCTTCTATTACATAAATATCCAAGTCACCATGTAAGAAGACTTGTTCTTTCTTGATATTATTATTATTATCCATTTGAATTTGATGCTTGGATTCTCAATCATCACATCATGATGATGCTTTTTGTCAACTTTTTATCATAAAACAGAATCTGCTAATCAACAATTTCTTGTAATAATGCAAACATGGATCAACCCAACCTAACATGTCTCCTGTTTCTAACTGATTCCAAGGTAACTGAAACAAAAATCTAGGGTTACCTGGAAAACTTAACAGATATGATGAAGAAGAAAATGAGAAGAAAAAATTAATAAAATGTCGAAAAAAGAAAAGAAAATGCATGGTTTTCCAGATAACAAATTTGCAAAGTATGACGCAACACCACATCCACAAGGAGGCCTAAAATAGTGCCAGTTTTCTTGGAATATGTGACCCTTTTCTTAGTCATCTTTTTAAATACTCAGTAAAATTTCAGTTATCTTATTAAGAATTACGGACAGATCAATATATTTATGTATAAATACATATTAATTTAATTTATTTTTAATATGTATTTATATTTTAACATATATTTTATATTAATGAATGAATTTGCTAACGTAATATAATCAAAACTTATAACATAATGCGTATTCTACGTTTTAACTACCATCTTCGCGCGAATATATCTTATAAGAGGAAGTATAGTACAATAGAGGTTTAGGACGTATTAGAGATATAACCATTAATATTACCTTTTTCTATCAGCTTAAGCATGAGCTCTATTCGATAATACTGGCGATATTCACTTTTTAACTTATAGCCCATTATACACATTCTACAAATATTTCATTGGCTCCACGAGATTCATAGTATAAAGTAGCCAACCAATAACAATTGCCTTATTTCCCCATTTTAAAATAAGAAGATGCCATTCAATTTCTACCAAATTGTTGTTTAATTTGTAGATTACTGCCTAACTCAGAACTCTTATTAAACCTCATAAAAGAGGAAAGAAGAGGAAGCAAAACCAAAGAAACAAAGATTCCCTGAACCTGCCTCATACAAGCATGTGCAGAAACAACTACAACAGCTTTCACTTAAATTTAGTAATGTAAAATAAGAAAGTCAACCATTCATTCTATAACAACACAAGAGATAGAAGAACAGAACAAAACAACCCCATCAAAAGCAATATAGCAATATTCATTTCTGTGTTCTTAGCCAGTGAGTTCTTCCTCCTTGTGAGTCTCAATGACAACATCAGACTGAGGGTAAGCAACACAGGTCAGAACAAAGCCACCATCAATTTGATCATCATCAAGGAAGCTACCATCAGATTGGTCAACCTTCCCGTTGACAACTTTTCCGGCGCAAGAAGAGCAAGAACCGGCCCTGCACGAGTATGGAAGCTCAACACCAACTTCTTCAGCCTGGTCAAGAATGTAAACATCATCAGGGCAGTCAAATTCTTGAGGACCTTCAGGGGTGATCAGCTTCACCTTGTAAGATGCCATGGCGGTCACACGGCCGCCACGGCCGCCCTTCACGCCAAACAGAGCCTGACCCACGTTTGGAAATGCCTTGAGGCTTGTGGTGGTGGCCACTGGCTGCCTCCTCAAGAACGAGGTGCTCACCATGGTTCCAGAGAGTGCTGGTGTGGTGGCCATTTTCTCTTCTAACAAACAAAGACAAAGAAGAGAAGTAGTTTAGATAGAAGGGTGAGAATGTGGAAATAGCGTGCTCAACACAAGTAGTTGAAGGCATGAAGAAGCCTTATCTGCTACGTGGCAGCATGCAGGACCTTGTTTTATTTATCTCTATTGTCACCACTTGTTCTTAGTGAGTGACTGTGGTTGCCACAATCCTCTTGTCGTCCGTGAAAATTAGGATTGAACGTTTTTGTGGTTCTTATTTGTGTAAAATTTGTAGCCATTGGATACGAAGAAATCTATGCGACACTTTTGGTTTTCATAACTTCACTTCAGTTGCTAGCAGGGAACTAAGTATATTGGTGCCACAAAATTTAGAATTGCAACTAGTAATCGTCACAGTAACAAATATTTTTCAGATGTTAAAATAACATACAATTAGAAATAGATAAAATAATTTTATACCTAAATTCAATTACTTAATATTATATCAACTAAAAAACCACATATTATATTAAGAGCAATGTTAGGACCAGCAACTTTTGTGATTAATAGCCATCAATGATAATTTAATGGTGTGAGATTGGTGTGAGATTTCATCTAATGACTCACCTTTCTCTGTTAGTTACACCAAAATTCAATAAAATTGCTGACCCTAGACTTTTTCTTATATTAATTATATAAATAGTCTTTTAAAATAACGAATATAATAAACTAATAACGGTGTAAAACGTTTTATAGTTTATCAAAATTAAACTCCTAAAAATAAATTCAGGAAAAATGAAGTAGGAGCACAAAATGAGCCAACCTGTCAAACCAAGCTACCAAGCTCGCCAAAAAACCATGTCGAATTGAAATTTTGAGCATATTGTCAAACGGGTTTTGACGGGGCGGACCTACAGATCGGGTCAATTTTTTTTAGAAGAAAATAGAAGACTATATGAGTATTTATACGAAAGTTTTTTTTTTTTCAAACATATCTTTTTCATTATCGTTCTATTGTTTTCTTTATTTATCTTGTTTTTCTGTTATTTATTTATTTTGAACTTCCATATATATGTTTATTTAGCTTGTTTTCTTAAAACAAAAATGGTTCTCTTGTTTTTTCTTTTATCATAAAATCTTGTTTCTGTTTTCGTGTTATATTATGCCATAAATTTTAATTTTGTTTTAAAATTATTTGTTAATTGAAAATTAAGTTAAAATTGATATTTTTTATTCTTTGTAGTAACTTAAAAATAGATATTATGATGGATAGTTCTATTAACATTAGGTTCAGTTTGGCTAAAAGACTTAAATAAGCTCTTTTGAAAAAAGAGCTTAAAGTATAAGGATTTTTATTAATAATAGTTTATAAATAAATTATTTTGTATTTGAATTTTTAGTTATAGAAGTACTTATTTTAAAGTTGTAACTCAAAAAATACAATTTTTTTTTCACAAAAAATGGATGTTAAAACCATGATGATAACAAATACTTTTCAATATTGAATATTGATTTTCTATAACCTACTCACTAAGATTACAATTGTTTAGATAATTAATTCTTTATTTGCTCTCTTATTAGTTCCATTTTTTAGGTAGAAACTGGTTCTTCTACTTCATCTTTACCCATAACGGTGTTCTTGTATATGGTAAATAGTAATAAAATTTTAATTTACAATAATCTTCATAACAATGCCAAAGAAATTATTGTGTAATTAGTGTTTGCTATTTTATTGTGTATGATATGGTAGTTAAAAATAAAAGATAAATGTGAAATGTGTTTCAATGTATATTTTGTTGCTGTTTTTTATTTTTTTATTTTTTTACTTCTATTAAAATTCCCTCCTCTCTTACTGGCGTCAAGAACTTGCTATAACTAACTATAAAAATAATAGCAGTTATATAAAAATAAAATCACATGGAAAAAATAAAATTAAAACTGAGATGTTATACCACACACAATGTTAAATACAAATTTAATAATAATAATAATAGAGTGGTAAAATGATAAAAAAAAAAAATTAAAACTGAGATGTTATACCACACACAATGTTAAATACAAATTTAATAATAATAATAATAGAGTGGTAAAATGATAAAAAAAAAAAAACTAGAAGGAATATATGCAATAGATAGTTCAAATGGAACATTGTTTTAAAATGGTGGTGGAAGGTCAATATTTTCAACAGATAAATCATTACATGAAAATGATAGTGGAAGGCCAATGCTTCTAGCAGGTGGAACTTTGGGTGAAAAAGGTGGTGGGGGCAACATTTCTAGTATTTTTTTACAGAGACAATAATGAAAGTAGATTTTTTTTGTTTTGAAATTTTTTTTTTTACGAAAATAATAGAATGACTTATCGAAAAGGAGAAATCATATATTTCTACTTCTTCGTAAAGCTATAAATTAACTTTTCGAAAAATTATATTTTGTCACCTCTAAGATTAGGGGTGTTAAAAAGTAAAAATCTAGTCCAGCTCAAACACAACATATTTTGAGTTTAAATTTGTCATTTTTATCAGTTATAATTTTTAGACTCAATTTGAGTCATGTTTCGAATGGACTTGGCTCCGGCCGAAATCATGTTTATAGTTAAAATATATATTTTGCGTTAAGATCAGTAATAAGGTATTATTTTAGTTAATATTTTTAATATATGATTTTTTGTTTTAAATTAATTGACTCGATATAGATATTATGTAACATTTATTAAATTTAATATTTAAGGATAAGATTATATTAATGTTATATAAAATTTGCAAAATTATATCCATTAATTATAAATCGAATCAACCCAATTTATTTTGAGTTAATTTAAAAACGAATTTAGATAATAAAATCCAATGGTCCATCTTTAGTCGTCGTAAAATGCCGTCCAGAACTGCACCATTAGTTGCCAGTTTGCCACCCCTAAAATGACCAATCAGCAAATTTATAATAACCTTTTAACTTACCAATTCAAGCATAATATCAGCAAGAGAAATAAGCCTGGTTACAAAAGTTGGTGGTAGTGCAGTACACTCTAAAG
>NC_029787.2:129007151-129008668 GCF_000816755.2 Arachis ipaensis
ATAATAAAACACTGTAATATCACTATTAAAGAGCAGAGCATATTATAAGATTATCTGTGCAGTGTCCTACATTTCCATCCAGAATGCCTTTTGTTAATTCGATTATGGGCAAACTAAAAACATTTTACACAGCCAAAAGGGTCAAATACATTGGAAACTTGGAAGCATTAAACTGAAATGTAAACATATGGGGTGTGCGAAGGAAGCAGATAGGAATGATATTCAGATCTTCATACAAAATTCAGACTTCATCCCCCTCTTACATACATTGAATAGTTAACCACTTAACCATGTAGGGGAATCAAAGACCAGTTCTTGTTCTTGAATTGGCACCTATCTTATAAAGGGATGAAATAGTAGGCCACAAGAGTTTGATATTAAACTATCTATCTAAATTATAAAGACAATCAATTACAGCCGGGGAAAAAAAATCTCAGGGCCCAATACAGAAAGAATTCATCCTCAACATCCTCAAAACCCTGTGATTCTACCTGTAAATGTTGTTAGGTTCCCCACATATAACCATAGGCCCCCTCCAAAGTGTTCATTGTCTCCAACAACAAATTAATGGAAGTGCTCCGCGTCTGAACAAAGAAAAAATCCTTAATCGCACTTGATGTTTCTGTAAATCCTCCTCACAAACAAATTTGAACCAAGAAAACCCACAGCTCCTGCACATTAGATGAAAGTCGGAAACTCAATGCAGGTGACAAGAACAAAAGTATATATCAAGGAAGTAGGACAGGAGGACATGGGGTTTTAATCCTCCATTTTTCATCCCTGCAGAGTGAACATCTGCCAAAACAACAAAGAAAAAAGGAGAGATTTATAGAGAACTTACCACATAGAATTCCTAGCCCAAGAGAAAACATCAAAGTGTATCCGAAATAGAAGCTCGTCTGGAAGAAGCCTGACATCTTCGTCTTCACATAGTAGTAGTATATTGAGTACAAATACACATAAACAGCTGTCGAGGCAGCTGAAAAGAAAGACGTCCATTGCCAGTGATAGTTCTCAGCATTTAACAAGAAGTATGTACCCACAATTGTCACACAGACAGTAACGATCATAAGAATCAGAAAAACCAGTAGCATGAAGCCGTACACATAGTAAACCTGTCACCACAAGGGAGGAAAATAATAGGTAAGCTAACTAACAGTGCATGCTCACATCTTTCACTTAACTATAACTATTTTTAATTGAAAACATCAACATCATGAAATATTTTCTTGATACTGCTCTTCTCTCCAAGGCGATAGTAACCTTTCTAATGATGCCAAGTTCAAAACCATCAGTGTTGGTATTAGCAAATAAATCATCAGGTTGTAACTCACCTTGTAATTCCAGAAGGAAGTGAATACGAAATACATTTCAATAAATATGCTTCCAAAGGGTAGCAGCCCTCCCATCATAGAAACCACAGATGGTGTGAGGTACCACTTCTTCTCAGGAATGGGGCGAGGAATGGTTTTCACACGACAGGGATTATTTGGAACACCACTCCAGTTCCTTCCAAC
>NC_029787.2:129008830-129013337 GCF_000816755.2 Arachis ipaensis
AGATAAAAGCCCAAATAACAAAAACCACCACCATTGTGCCAAATGGGATGGCAGCTAGAGACCCATAGAATATAGCAATTGTGTTTAAGATAAATCCAATTCCAAAGCACATGAATGGGAACAGTGAAGCTGTAAGAATCATTGATTTAATCCAGCTTTTCCCTACCAAGTAGATGACAAAGTGTTATAATCAGAGAAACAAAATTAAGAAATTGAGAAGGCCGAGACAAAGTGACCCAAGCAATCTTGAAAAGAAAACTGCAGCAGCTTAATCTAAGATCTTACCCCCATTCCGAGAATACATTCCCCCACTTACGTAACCAGAAATGAATGATGTGAGAGCATAACACACAATGAAGGTTGTGACAATTGCTCCTCGCCTGTGATACAGATGGGTAATGAAAGAAATTAATAACAAGGGACAAAAAACATAAATTTTATGACAAAACCAGAATGATGAACAAATAGCCAAAATATGCCATAGCAGTGGAGGCTGTGCACACACTAATGAAGTAAAATTCGTTGCCAAGAAGTCAAGTTTCACGTACATACCCAACATATAACATCCCAACAATAGCCAATAAGATGACAAGAAGAACCAGCAATGCAAGCTGGGCACCTGTGCCAACAACAGCGGAAAGAATAACTAAACCGCGAGGAGGGCGAAATACATCACCATGCACAAGTTTCCAGCCAGATTCTTCACTAACATCCCTCTCCTGTAAACATGCGAGTATTGACCAAAGTTTTACAATCAGATCTACAGATTTTTCTAGGAAGACTCCATCCTCCATAAATACATAGAACATAAAAAAGGGAAGAAACTATCACCAGAGTTTCAAGATCATCATCTTCCCGAGCATATTTGGCATAGTCATTTCTCAGAGTTCGCATTAATATCATTGACACCAATCCAGTAAGGAAGATGACCATCATAAAAGAGTTAAAAATGGAGAACCAATGGATCTGGAACAAGGCCAAACGAGCAAAATTCTCAGAGGCAGGGCCAAACTAGGATCTATACAGCAATGAGAACAATTGAAAATAACCAATCATAGAAATTATTAAAACAAAGCTGTTGACATTTATTAACCTGATGCTCAAAGAAAGGATAGTCCAGGTAAACATCAAAACGTCGTCCAAAGGTGATATTAGTAGGAATCCATTTAACAGCATATGTCATGTCCAAATGTCTCCCTACTTCCAAAGGTTTTGGTATATCCTGAGTGAGATTGACATGAATGATCTGCAAGTCGAGAACAAAATATGACACTTCATGCATACCAGAACTTCTCGCAAGATAAATTTAGAGTATAGTTTTTCACTATTTTCAGTTTTCCATCATAATCCGAGAACAAAAAACACCGGGAAAAAATGAAAATGAAAATAGAAACCAATCACCCTTAGATGTCAAAAAATATTCTGACCTGATCTTTGTTATATTTCACTATAATATTCTTGTGTGTGTAGAGAACATGCTTGCCATTATCACTGTTTTTGTCAGGATGTAGCTCACCAACATATCCTTAAAGATTGGGGGAGGGGGATAAAAAAAAGAATCATTGATAATGATTAACAAATAAAATGCGAACTCAAGAAATCACATATAGGAAAAAGAAAGAAGTGGTTGTTCTAGGCATACCCCACAAAGGAAGGTCATCTGAACTTGTGTTTAGCACATAGTATCCCAAAGCAATGACCATGGAAAGAACAAGTGCACGTCAGTTAGTCAGTGAAATAATGGAAAGGAAAATCAAGATATGAAAAATAAACAATAAGGAGAAAACCTGCAGAACAAATCCTCACTAACATCATTATCTTAATCATTATAGAATAATTCAATTATTAATGTTTAGGTTACTAAAAGATGCTTAATAAATTACTTCACACAAAATCATTAATTTGCTCGCTCCAGTTCCAAAGATAATAATCTGTAATTATATAACAGTACGCGCAAGTCTTTGTTTATCATGTTTTACGTGTTTTCTGGTGGCTTATGTATAATATCTTCGTTAATGTGTTTTAGCTATGTCATTGATCAAGTTAATGCCACAGCAAGCAATGGATTCTGCCAGCGTCTGGCATGTCTTGAACAAACAATCATGCTATCAGTTTTCATATTAATGAGTGCAAGAAACAATGCAAAACATACCCATGAAGAATTCAAACCAGTAATTATTCTCTATAGCATCCTTGAACTGTTTAACCTTTGCCTCATCCAGAGCTATCTGGCAGAAGACAGTCTTTTCCACATGTTCTGAATACAGGAGTATTTGTTAATGTTAGTTTGGCCACTGACAGCTCTTCTATAACATAAATGGAATAACAGAAGCCTTCTTACTCTGGAATTTTATCTCAAGTTGGCTATCAATGAGTTCATTGCCACCAAGGACCTCACCAAGGCCACCCCACTTGTGTGCAGCTTCAGAAGTACTAGATGGATGACAAAATGGGAGGCTGTAATAATTATATGTTTCTTGTGGATTGTTATAAGGACCAACTTTATTCACCCAAAGGGTAACCTGTTCATCTTGTTGATACTGCAATAAAATGAAATACATCTTACTATTATAGAAATCATTGACTCACAGTTATGAGCAAGAATATATGTATCAGATGATAAAACCCCTTAGGACGAGTAACAAAAACTTAGATTTCAATGGATTTATAGCTTAGGTTGAATGCACAATAGTTAACTACTCAAGTTAAGGTTGATTTCTAAACAAATATTTAAGCCACCGAAAATTGGAAGTTTGGAAGAATGTAGCTTGAGGCTTAACATTTTAAACCTTCCAACGAACACATGATAGAATGATGTTGTGGCTGTCTAAATCAAGTCAACATGTCAAACTCAAATTCTAGCTTTAAAATTCCAAAATTTAACTGAGCTAAAAGCCAGATTTAACGGTTTATATATTCAGAGAATAAAGTAACTTTATTGTTACACGAACCAATAGACATCACAAGTACTGCACATTCAAAACTAGGCCAGTAATAAAAACCTGTCACATAAGTACAGAATCTGGCATATAAAATCTAGTTCCCCAGAAAACCTAACACACTGAACTCTTTTCAAATCAATCTTTCCCATTTATACATTTTCAATTCTGAAATATCATTACCAGACAACATAAGTAAAGAAAATAAATAGGGTTGTCAGTTTCCCTAAATACTGAAAATATATCCACGGATAGAGCAGAAGAACAAAACTATTTTGCTTCTATACTGCCATTATGTGTACAAACTATGACTAAATCTAACAACAGAAACATGTCGAAATTCAGCAGATGCTCTATAGCACTCATCCATCCTTGAGTCAAATAAAAAACAATTGATAAGAAACTATATCTTGGAGATTAATAATCAGCCAAGTCAACCTCACCTCACACCTCTATACCTCTTCCTTAAGTCTATTCTCAAATGGAAACCAAACAATTGCTACATGCTGAACTAACACATTAGCCGCCTAGCTCAGCGTTACATTCCATCGTTACAAAAAGAATGAGGCAAATCATGAAGAGTTGTCAAACCACTACTCTGGAAGCATTAAGCATGTACATGATAAAAGTAATCAGCTTAATTTTATATCCAATCACATCAGGAAATACCTGAAAACATCAATTAATGATAGTACCATTGGTGGGATAACAAGTTAAATTGAATCCTATAAGCAATGAAAATGCTCAGCATTGACCCTAACATGCATTAATCACAAGCACAAAATGCACGGCAGCAGGCAAACACAAAAAACCTAGTTGAGATCTAAAAGATACAACACCCATAACCATTTACATTCTGAAACAAACCTAGCACACAATTCAAAGAGAAAATTTTAAAGCTAAGGGATTTACCTTGTGATCTGATTCGGAAGCAAACGCTGAAGAAAGGAAGAGAGAGAGGAAGAAGAAGAAAATGGATCGGGATTGGAAGAAGGACATGGTGGAAGGAGAGAGAGTGAGAGAGGGTTCGGATCTCGGAACCTCTCAGATTGGGGGAGAAGACTTGGAGAGAGAAACACAGACACACAAGTCTCACACAAACACAACACAGTATATTTAGTTTAGTATTATTAAAAAAAAAAAAAACGTTGTTTTGTTGAGGATTGAAGAATTGATGCAATTGGCGAAACGTTTCAATAAAGAGAAGAGAAGAACGTAGATGTTAATTTTTTTTATGAATTTCAGGTATGAGTTTCCAGATTGGGCTTTAAAATTTTTCGGTAAATCGCATTAGGCTTTTCTGTCTGTTTACTTCTCGCCTTATTCTTACGGGCCATGTTTACATTTTGGGCCCTCCACCTGCAATCCTAAAGAAAAGGGTTAAAACTTAAAACTTGGCAAATTATTCACCGAAAAAAAAAAAAAACTTGGCAAATTTTGTAGCTTTGATTTTTCTTTTTCTAAATTATTTTCAGTTTTATGATTTTATCTGGTAATTCTGGTTCGATTAACAAAAAGAAATATTTTTTTGAAAAGTAAATATTTATTTTATTGAGTCATTTATTCGT
>NC_029787.2:129013480-129016333 GCF_000816755.2 Arachis ipaensis
GCAATATTAAAATGTAAAATCATTAAATAATTATGTAATACAAATTACATTTGTCATAACCAAACAAATTAATTGCTTTTAATTTTAATGAAAGGTATTTATATAAATATATTTAAATATATACAAAATATTTTTCAATTTCTATTTCCACTTCTAAAAATATACTTTTCTTAACTACACAAACAAATGAACCCAAAATGTATTTCCAATTTAAACAATTGTATCTACATATTTGATTCTTTTACATTACGAAATATTGGAATATCTTATTAAAAGTTTTAGGTTTAATTACTTTGTAAGTCTCTATAGTTTTACCGAATTTTCAATTAGGTTCCCATACTTTTTTATCTTTTCAATTGGGTCCATATACCATAATTTTTTTTTCAATTTAGTCCCTATCGTGATAAAAACATTTAAAATAACAAAATATTCTGTTAAAAAGATGAATATTCTTACCATTAGGGTTGAAAACCTAATTGAGGACACCTCCATATTTTTTTAATTCCAAGATAACCTTTGGAGGAAGCTTGTAATGTTGAAGTTCACCCGATCGTTCAAAAAAGTCTGCACGGCACAGCGTGCCGGAGAAAGAACGATGGATACTCTCTAAACCGATTCATCATTATCTCGTCCGGCAGAGCCAAGAACGACGCCATGGCGGTGTACCCTCCAAATTTCAAGGTTTCGATGGCTGGGAAGGAGGAGTCAGAGAAATTATTTGCGGTTAAGTTCCTCACTATGCAAGAGGCATTGGAATTAGGTTTCTGGTTGGATCCGCTGTTGTCCTCGAAATTTGGATCGAAGAATTGATCTACGTCAAAGACGAGGAGAATGTCATCATCGTAGATCAGAAATCCGGTGATTCGGATGTTGTTGAGGGAGGTAATGCGGTAGGAGAGAGAGGTGGTGACGACGAGGGACTGGCCGGGGAGCATAGTGGGAACCTTGGCACTAGCTGGGAGGAGGCGGAGTGTAAATCCCGTAAAATTAGCGAAGAATTAATCAATAAATTAATTTTTAATAAAAAATTAGAAATGAGAATTTTATAGTTTAATTGGATAGAGCTAATTAAAATAAAAGTTTTGACACTAATTTAAAAAAATTTAGCCCAAGATTGAGCTGACAGATCGAACCGGTTGAACTGAGCCCATGGGCCCAACCAACTCATAAAACAAAATGAGCTCGACTCATTCTTCATCATTCAAAGCTGCTCCATGCTGAAGAACACAAGGGAAGGTGAAGAAGGGTTTCAAAACCCTTGAATTCAATTCAAATCATTATATCTTTACGCTCCGAGCTCCGCTCGCCGCATCGTTTGCAGCCACGCGTCCGCGACGTCGAACTCTACAAGGTCCGGTGCATAATTTAGTAAGGAACTTTCATTCTTGTTCTCAGCCTTACTTTCCCCTAAATTTTCGAAATTAAATAGAGTGGTGTTGAGATTTTGGTTCTTTGATGTTATAGGGTTCGATTAGCTCGAGAAAATCGCTCACTCTTGCTTCTTTGGTGCTTGGGTAAGGTCAGAATCTTAGAACTCTAGCTAATTCCTTAATTTAACGTGTTAGGTATTGAATTTTGGGTATGTATATAAAATTATGTGTATTAGGTGTGTATATATATATATATATATATATATAAATTGGAGCTTGGGTGTAAACATTAGAGACTTGTGGAGTTTGGGTGTCATTGCTTTGGAGATTTTGGATCCTTGGGGCTGTGTTTGGTGTCTTTTGGTGGTGTTTTGGGTTATACATAAAAATTGGTCAATGTATGATTTAGGTTTCTCTTATTTAATATATAATATCCTGTGAAAACTTAGGTTAGAGGACCATTGGATATGTTGGAATGATTAAGTATGTTGTATGTTTAGTACTTGTGATAATGATTGTTGATATGGATTGAACATGTGTTGGAGATCATTGTTATGGTGGAAATAGGATGCTAAATGGTGAATGAATAATGATTTACTAGTTGATGATATTGAATTATGCAAGTAAGATAGATTGTTGATTAAAGTGAGAAATTTAGGTGTGAAGTTGTGTAATATTGAAGTATGATTGATTGTGGTATGATGTGGGGATTTTAGTGCTGTGTTGGTATGCTATGATATGTTGTTATGCTGAATATATGTATAGGAGGTTAGATTTGAGTTTGTGTTTTAATGAAAATTGAGGTTTGGTTTGAGGTTTTTGTGTAAAATGAATTTTTAGCCGAACTTCAGCGAGCCATAACTCGGCTTCCGAACCTCTAAATTATTTTAAACCTATTTCATATGAAAATTTAGTCAGTAAAATTTACGGCATTTGAAGAACGGATGAAAAATATTTTAAAACGAGAAAGTTATACGCGTCGAAAGTTCGGTATGTAAAATTGAAATTCTACAAACTTAGCCATTTTTTACTAATCTGCAATGTATGCGTACGCGGACCCCTCCATATGCGGATGGGCGTTTCTGTCTGGCATGCATGCATACGCAGACGAGGTAATGCGTGCGCGTGATGGGCAAATTGCACTCCCACGCGTACGCGTGCCCCCTCCCCCCACCCCCGGTTTTCAGAAAAAAAATGCACGCCCACGCGTATGCGTGACCCCTGTTTTCAGCAAATGGGATTTTAGTGTTTTAAATATGATTTTAAACCTCTAATTTCATTCTTTTAACCCTAGATCTTAGTAGTATGCCTAGTAATTAGATGAAGGTAGGAATAGGTAGTAACTTGGAGATAAAGAAAGTTTGAGAAGTGATGATTTAGGTATGAGGAATAGGTAGTAACTTGGAGATGAAGAAAGTTTGAGAAGTGTATATATATATACACTTCTTATATTATAAGGCTGATTAAAGAAAGGAATAAAAGT
>NC_029787.2:129018049-129022704 GCF_000816755.2 Arachis ipaensis
TTTTCAGAAAAAAAATGCACGCCCACGCGTATGCGTGACCCCTGTTTTCAGCAAATGGGATTTTAGTGTTTTAAATATGATTTTAAACCTCTAATTTCATTCTTTTAACCCTAGATCTTAGTAGTATGCCTAGTAATTAGATGAAGGTAGGAATAGGTAGTAACTTGGAGATAAAGAAAGTTTGAGAAGTGATGATTTAGGTATGAGGAATAGGTAGTAACTTGGAGATGAAGAAAGTTTGAGAAGTGTATATATATATACACTTCTTATATTATAAGGCTGATTAAAGAAAGGAATAAAAGTTACATCTGAGCACTCTTTCTTGAAAGTGCGACCCCAGGAGATGGTGGAAGGTGAGGATCTCCTTCTTTGTTCGTCCTTGTATTGTAAAATCGCCCTCAGCAAGATGGTGGGAGGTTAGGATCCCCTCCTTTGTTCCTCCTGGGCATATGAGAATGTACCTCCTAGGTAGACGCAAGGGTTGTGGTTTCGCCCCACTTGCTCTAGGTTGGTTGGTATAGAGGCTCGCCGGATAGATGCAAGGGTATGGTTCGCCCCACTTGCTCCAGGTTATGATGAACTATGTACAAAAATGCAAATATATGATATATAAGTAAAGTTATGGCTATAATGAATGATTATGAAATGATAATGAATGATTATGAAATGATTATGAATGAATATGAATGAAACGAGGCTTATGCACTTATGTTATCTGAGATACGAGTGTCCTTGGGTAAAGTATCGTGACTTGCCACCACGTGTTCCAAGTTGAGACTTGATACTCTGTTGACCCTACGACGTAAGAGGTGACCGGGCACTTATAAATTCCCAGGAAGGTTAACCCTCATTGAGCAATTTTATATATATGAGAAAAAGTTGTGCATAGACTCTTGGGGATACGCATCGGGGGACAGTTCAGGGTTTAGCAGCCGGACTTGTCGGGTTGGCTTGATAACCGACAGATGAGACTCATCAGCCATAGGACAGGCATGCATCATATGTATATTGTTTGAATTGCTTGCTTGTGCATTAATTGGGATTGCCTAAGTAATTATAATATGCTATCTGTTATATTTGCTATCTGTATTACTTCTATTCTACCTGTGTTTGTCATTGTTTGCTTGTCTGTATGTGCAATTTCATCGGAGTTGGAGGAACGGAGAAAAGGCGGAGAGATTGGGGGTTTTAGTTCGGATTTGGTTAAGTTAGAACCTTAGAGAACCACCCGTTTATGGTTTTTGTTTTAGCTCTTTAAATTTTATAATCTGAGTGTTGGTGTTCTAGAATTGCCTCTGGTATTCCTAGGGCCTTATATTTTATGTACGTGGCACCTTTACCATGCTGAGAACCTCCAGTTCTCATCCCATACGCTATTGTTGTTTTCCAGATGCAGGTCGAGATGCACCTCGCTAGGCTTCTGGAGTTCTCCGCAGCGAAGTGGGCTATTCGAGATTCTACTTTTGTTCTATTTTATTATGTCTATATGTATAGACTCTCCCCATGTATATATGCTTTACTGTTGCACCTCATAGAGGTTTATGGTGAACTAGGGTTACTTTTATGTATTTTGGGTTATGGTTCCTTATATGTATATATATGACTATTCTCTGGCCAGCCTTAGTTTCGCAGGCTGAGTTCGGAGCTTGATATTTTGTACTTTTGACCCTCTACTCTTGCTTTTATATATATGTTTATGAACCTTAGCTTTCTTCGTATGCAAGTAACCTTTTCTTGAGCGTTGCGCTTTTAATGTTTACGATTTTGTTTTACCTATTCTTCAAGGCTCCTAGTATACTATATTCTTTCGACTATTATACGTATATATATTTTATTTTAGAGGTCGTAATACCATACCACATCTGTTTTATGATTTAAGCGTAAAGTTCTGTAGGTGTTACACGGAAGCTCTGCAGCGGTAAGGGAAGAGGAACAAGGTGGAAGCGGAGGAGGTCAAGAAAGGGCTAATCGGACTTCTTGAAGACAGAGTTGGTGGGGGCGAAGATGGTGACGGAAGCGGACTGCTCCAAGAGGGATTCCGCTACAACTTGGAGGGTGAGGGCCATGGAGACGAAGCTTGAGTCGGGGGAGGATGTCGGTAACGTCGGAGATAGCTTCACTTGAAAAGGCGGTGAAGAGAGAAATGAGTAATGACAGAGAGACTAAAGATTAGGAGGAAAGGAGTGAAGAAGCTAAATGGAGGTTGAAAGCCTCTGAAAATAAAGACAAAGGCACATAAATAAATTCATAATTCATTAATATTTTTTTTCCAAGGCAATGGAAGCTCCACTTGGGGGGAAATAGTCCTCATTGCAGTCTTTGCCATGATGTCTGCTACTGTATTTGCATCTCTCAAGATCAACCGAAGATCAGCACGCTATTTCCAAGACATGATATCTCAGATTTTTAACACCAAGGGATCAGTAAACCCAGAGCAATCTTGTAAATTATTGACAATAGTAAAAGCCTCCACACAGTCTGTCTCACATATAATGTCTCTTTGTCCCGAGTCCCATGCTAAAAGAAAGCCTCTCCAAATAGCAAACAACTCTCCTTGCAAAATGCTACGACTCTCAATTGTTCCCAGACAGCCTCGTTGCCACCTTCCCTTCCAATCTCTGCTAACACAAGCAAAACCAACTCGAGCACCACTGGCAGGATAGCTAGCATCACAATTAATCTTAAAGGTACCCACTGAGGGGGGAATCCAAGAGCCACTAATGGTTGAGGGGATAGATAGTCGTTGCAACTCAAAAATATTTCGGAGCTCCTTTTCTAAGGACAAAGCCATACCAATCACCTTGTTTGTGGTCCAATGCTCGTGAGGATGAAAGATCTCGTTATTTCTCGAACACCAAATCCACCAGAGACCAGAAAAGAATCTAAAGGGGCGCTGTTTGCTATTATGTAAGAACCAACTCATCAAATTCACTGGTTGATCGGAGATCCCTAAAGCTTGCCAAACAAGTTGGGCTTTTGGACAATCCCGAATACAATGTAAAACCGACTCCTGACTTGAAAAACATCGTGGACAGCTATCCGTGTGCGAAATGCCCCTTCTAAAACGAAATGCAGCAGTAGGAAGAGCCTCCCAAAGACATAGCCAGGCCAAAAATTTGTGCTTTTCCGGAACATGTTGACGCCAAAGCCAAAGCCAATTACCCCTATCCTCCCAACTAAACATCTTCTTACTGAGCCATAAATAACCACTATGAGCATCATAAACCTTTGAGGCCGCACCAGTCCAACACCAACCGACCTCTGAACCAGCTTGAACATCTGGGTTGTAAGAATTAATGTTGCTCTGCAGAGACTGATTCAGAGGAGAATAGATATTCTCAAGGTTCCACTGTCCAGATGACCAAAGGTCCAAGATCCTGAGATCCGAATCAGAAATGTGAACATAATCCATCTCCTGACACAATCGCCCCTCTCTTAATCTTCCTTTCCAGCTGGCTAGCCTTCCCCGAATCTTGTCCAAAACATCGTTGAAAGTTGCGCGTGTCACCCGAGAGTGATTAAGGTTCACCCCTAAATACTTGCCCAAGTTCTGAACGAATCTGATGGAGGAGACTCCAGTGAAAATCTCTTTTCTTGTAGCTGAAACATTCTTGGAGCATAGCGCTTTAGATTTTTCCACATTAACCTTCATCCCAGAGGCTCTGCAGAAATTTTCCAAAGCTACCATTACAGTTTGAACTTGCTGTTTTTCAGCTTTACAGAAAAGAAGCAAATCATCGGCAAACATCAAATGAGAAATTCTTGGACCCCCTCTAGAAACCGCAACTGGCTTTCACATGCCCTTATCAACTTGCTGATTAATAGAACAGGACAATCTCTCCATACACAACACAAACAGATACGGTGATATAGGATCTCCTTGCCTAAGACCCCTGCTCGGAGTAAAGCTATTTAATCTATCCCCATTCCAGAGGATAGACAGTGAGGAAGCAGTGACACAACGCATAATCAGATTGACTGTCGGAGGAGGAAAGCCAAAACTCACCAGGGTTTGTTTCAGAAATCCCCAATCCACTCTATCGTACGCTTTCTCCAAATCAATCTTAAAGGCCAGGGTGCCTTTCTTTGACTTTGTCTTCTTCATGAAATGGAGAACCTCTTGTGCTACAATGATGTTGTCAGGGGTTCCTCTCCCCAGGATAAACCCCCCTTGAAGGGGCCCAATAATCTCTTTGAGATGGGGACGAAGTCTATTGACCAGGACCTTCGTTATAACTTTGTAAACCACATTACAGAGACTAATTGGTCGGAAATTCTTCATGGAAACCGGGTTTTCTACCTTCGGAATAAGAACCACAAGAGTCTGCCAAATAATTAAACCAACTTTTTAATTTATTCAAATACAATGACAAATGTATTCTTTAAGCAACTACTCTAAGATTCAAGTTCCCTTTTACTTTTGTTGGATGCAGTCAATTTTCCTTCTACTAATATATTATATCAATTGGTTTGAAAACTTGATTTTCTAACAAAACCGTTTCATGTCTCGCAGCCTCGCAGGTGGTTTTGATTCCATGGCGAATACTAATGCATCCAGGAAAAACTAAAAAGTATAAGGTTTTTAAATTTTAAATCATAAACTTTAAATTCTCAATTCTGAGTTTTATATTTTAAATTTTAAATCTAAATTCATA
>NC_029787.2:129022741-129035935 GCF_000816755.2 Arachis ipaensis
TCATAAATTCTAAATTTTAAATATAATTTATTGATATAAAATATAACAAATAAAAAAAATAACATTTGTTTAATTAATAACGTGTTCAATATTCCTTACTTAAAAAAGAACGAACTTTAGAATACGTATTTGGTATTGATTTATTTTACTGACTTATAGCACATAAAAATGTTTTATTACTTAAATGATATAATGTATTTGACTAAACTATTTAATATAATTTAAGATAAAATATTATTTTAGTCTCTAACTTCTCAATCAAATACTAATTTAGTTCTAACGTTTTAAACGTTATATTTTTATCTCAAAAAATTTTAAGTAAGTTTTATATTGTTCTCCTATTAAATTTGACATAAATAATTAATAAAATAAGTGAATAAACATTAATAACGTTATTAACTAAATTAGAGTCACTCTAATATACAGATTGCAGATATACAGAGATATATGGTTCACCAACACGTGTTGTGGATGTGTGGTGTCAGGAAGCAGGTTAATAGTAATATTACATCTGCAAGACTTGGTAGAGGCTCGGCTTAGGCGGCTTTTCTTTATGTGTAACGGGATTTCTTTGGGTCGTCTCTATCCAGCTTCTTATTGGGCTCTTTGGGCTTGCTTATAAGATTGTATGGCAAGGGTCAATTTGTGTTGGGACAGGAGGAAGAGTATCCAGCTTCTTATTGGGCTCTTTGGGCTTGCTTATAAGATTGTATGGCAAGGGTCAATTTGTGTTGGGACAGGAGGAAGAGCTTGTTTGAAATAGCTGCTATTAAGTCGGTTTCGGAGAACCGCCCTGTTTTCTCTCATGGAGAACTCTTCTCTTGTATGGAGTGTTTCCTTGTAGTTAAGCTTTGTGCTTACCTGTTTCTTATTCACTCTGTTGTGCAGTTTTTCTATTTACCTACCTTTTATATTATTACAATTCTACATATGGCCAATCACGAGGACCAGTCCATTGAGGGCAAAGTTATCTCTATCAATCCTGATGAGGATGCTAGTTTTGCTGCTGAAAATCTCAATCTGGTGGGAAAGATTCTTTCTAACAAAGAGGTTAGCTTCAGCACCTGCAGAGCAGCTCTTTTGGGAATCTGGGGTCACCCGGAAGGAGTTACCATCTCTGATGTTGGCAGGAACAAAGTACTCATCAGCTTCAAGGATGTCCGGAAAGGGATCCAAATACGGAATGGAGGACCCTAGAGTGTTCGAGGCAGTCTTCTTAATCTGCAAGTATGGAACGGGCGTGAATCAGTTTATGAAGTGGACCACAGGTATATGGAGTTATGGGTACAAATACATGGACTTCCACTCAGTTATATAACAAGGAAAACAGCAGAAACTATTGGTAGAAAAATCGGCACTGTAATGGAGGCAGAAAATCCTAGATTGAATGATACACTGCAGAGAACATTCTTGAGGGTGAGGGTAACAATGAATATCACTAAACCTCTGCCAACTGGGTTTTGGTTAGCGGCGCAGGAACATCAAACTCTTTGGGTGGACTTCAAGTATGAGAGGATCCAGGATAGTTATTGTCTGAATTGTGGTATCCTAGGCCATACCAAGAAGGAATGCAGAAACCCTATGGCAATGGCTAGCTGGGACCACATGAAACCGAGGTATGTGCTTGGTTTAGGAGTTAATCGAGCCAGGGCCATCTCAGCTAGGGGAAAAGCGGAGGATGAGAAGGAAATGTATAGGGAGGGGACTGAGGCTAGCAGGAATGGAGTTAATCGAGCCAGGGCCATCTCAGCTAGGGGAAAAGCGGAGGATGAGAAGGAAATGTATAGGGAGGGGACTGAGGCTAGGCAGGAATGGCAGGAGGAGCGTGCTAGAATGGAGCACATGGAGGAGCATTTGGCAGCAGCGCGTAGTATGAGCAGGGGATTACGATCAGGGGTTCTGAGAAATCTTGAAGTAAATTCTGATCAGAAGTCGGCATTAGGAAGGGAAAGCCAGGGATCTAGAAAGCATGGTGAGGATGTCTCAGGAAATCTGCTGATTGAACAAGCGGTTTCAGATAGGGAAGCTTTGGGAAGGGGACACAAGTCGGTAAACACTAACACTGACATCAAGAAAGGCAGCGACAAGTTTCATGAGATAGGCGAAGTTAGTTCCGCATTTAGACCCAATGCCACTTTGTCTGTGGAGCAGGAGGCCTCTGGACCTTGTAATTCTCAAAATATTCATAAGCCGTGTCAGGAGCATCTTGAGGTTGGGAAGAGCGAGGGGCGGCAACCTTTTCATAACAATGCAAGGCTAAATGAGACATGTGTGAATGAGCTCAAGCAGATAGAGGATTGGTTTCAGCACCATCAAGTGGAGGGTGTTGCTTGGGGGAGTCCTGTAAAGCTAACAATCGCGGAAGAATTGCAGAAGTTTTTTGGTAAAAAAGAGGCCCAACCTGAGCAGCATAGCGATATGATAATCAATGAGCAACCAGAAAAGGGGGCGCAAATTGTTAGGCATGGTGCAACCCAGTTGTGGAGCTATAGGGAGAAACCGAAAATGAAGAGAATTGTCATTGCAGCTGGTAGAACCATCATTCAGCGAATGGATAATGGGGAGAAGTATTATGTTGAATTACCGGAGGAACACCAGGACACGGAGGAGGCGACTGCTGCTGCGTCGGAGCAGAAGGACGTGAGTCAACGTGGGTTGGAGCTGGCTTTTGATGTGGGGTTAAATCTGAACTCTAAAAGATTTAGGGATGCAAGCAGCCTAGCTGTCTATGTGGACTCCTTGGAGGATGGTGCACAGCAAGGTTTGGAAAAATCAGGTAAGAAGCTCAAACATGTTGCTGGACTCGTTATGGCTGAGGAGGCGAGCCTTATCATGCCCCACCAACAGCCATGATCGTTGTCAGCTGGAACTGTCGTGGAATGGCGGCCCCATCGGCAGTGTCTGAACTAAGGAGTATTTGTAAATATCTTAGGCCGTCTGTTTTGTTTCTTATGGAGACTAAAGCTAGCAATCTTAGCTGTGTTAGGCTTAAAAGAACTTTGGGTTTTGATAATATGTTTTGTGTTGAATCCCGGGGGTTGTCCGGGGGGCTGTGTCTGTTTTGGAAAAATAATCTAAGTGTTAATGTTTATGCCTGGTGTGATAGCTTTATTAAAGCTCGGATAAGCGTTACTAATGATATAGATTGGGAAGGGATTTTTGTTTATGGCCATCCCAATTATATGAGAAGAAAGGAGTTATGGAATGAGTTAACTTATGTAAATAATAATCTGCATGTACCAAGGGCTTTTATTGGGGACTTCAATGATGTAATTTCACAGCATGAGAAAGTGGGTCTGCATCCAAAGCCGACTAGTCAGATTGATACTTTTAGGCGTTTTGTAGATAAGAATGCTCTCATGGACTTGGAATTACAAGGGACAAAATATACATGGTTTAGTAACCCTAGGAATGGTTTTGTTACTAAAGAAAGGATAGATAGAGTGCTTGCTAATTGGGAGTGGAGGAAAGCTTTCCAACATGCCACCCTTTCTGCCTTACCAGCTGTTTCTTCTGATCATACGCCTTTA
This sequence comes from Arachis ipaensis, assembly GCF_000816755.2. Taxonomy (NCBI): domain Eukaryota; kingdom Viridiplantae; phylum Streptophyta; class Magnoliopsida; order Fabales; family Fabaceae; genus Arachis; species Arachis ipaensis. Next base: position 129,026,272 of record NC_029787.2, read on the forward strand.
GTTCTCAATGTCAAACCCAGGGGAAAAAGGAGTGGATGCTTTAAATTTGAGGCTTTTTGGACTGATCATGCTGATTGTGGTAATATCATAAAGAGAGGATGGAACAGTGTCTGTAATACTACAGTTGATCATTGGACCAATTTAACTCGAAGGATGAATAGTTGTAAATAAGAATTGGTCAAATGGAGCAGGGTTAACTTTAAGAGGGCAGATGTTGAAATTCAGAAGCTAATGCATAGCCTTAAGCTAGCAGAGGAAAGAGATTATTCCGATACTCGCAGCAGGAAATTAATAAATTAAAAATGGATATTACTGCACTGTGGAAACAGGAGGAAAAGTATTGGGGGCAGAGATCTAGAGTAAAATGGCTGAAGTTTGGCGACAAGAATACTGCCTTTTTCCATGCTTCTACCATTCAACGTAGGGACAGGAATAGAATTGAGAGGCTAAAGGATACTAGTGGAGAATGGGTGTGTGGGGAGAATGAGATACTTAAGTTGGCTGTTCTTCATTTTCAGAATCTCTTTAAAGCCTCTGATAATCTTGTTATGTCTGAATGCATTAGCAAAATCCCTATTAGAGTCACTGAAGGCATGAATCGAGAGCTAATGGAAGACCTTTCTGATCAGAAAATCAAAGAAGCTACGTTCAGCCTTGGAAGTCTTAAGGCGCCTGGCCCAGATGGATTAAATGGCCTTTTTTTCCAAAAGCATTGGCCAATTATTGAGAAAGAGGTTTGTGCTGTTGTTAAGCATTTCTTTCAGGAAGGGGTCCTACCAAGTAGCATCGGTGACACTATTATTGTTTTGGTTCCTAAGGCTAACTACCCGGAAACGCTTAATCAGCTTCGACCGATTAGCTGTTGCAATTTTATATATAAGATCATTTCTAAGGTGTTGGTTATTAGGCTTAGAAGGATAATAGATATGATTGTTTCACCTATCCAGAGTGCTTTTGTGGGGGGACGCCTCATCCAGGATAACATGGTAATAGTGCAGGAAATGTTTCATGCTTTAAACAAAAAAGGGCAGCATGCTTCCAGGAACTTAGCTGTTAAGATTGATATGAACAAAGCCTATGACAGGGTTGAATGGCCTTTCCTAGAGGCTACTCTGAGAGCTTTTGGGCTTAATTTGCACTGGGTCAGGATGATTATAATGTGTGTCTCGCAGGTCTCTTATAAAATCAAGATCAATGGTATTCTGTCAAGAAAGTTTGTGCCACAGAGAGGACTTAGGCAGGGAGACCCCCTTTCGCCATACCTGTTTATCATAGCAGCTGAGGTTTTTACTGTCCTTATGGACAAGGCTAAAGAAGAGGGTAGAATCTCTGGTGTCAGAATTGCTCCTACTGCTCCTGCCATCTCTCATCTCCATTTTGCGGATGACTGCATCATTTTCTCGAGGGATAGTGAGGAGGAAGTTTATCAGCTTATTACTATTTTAAATATGTATACAGAAGCCTCCGGGCAGCGAATAAATGTTGACAAGTCTGGGATTACTTTCGGCTACCAGGTTCCAATTAGAAACAGAGTAGAAATAGAAGAGATTTTAGGATTGCCTGCTTGGGATCAACCAGGTAAGTACCTTGGTCTTCCGGCTCAGTGGGGCAGATCTAAGAATAAAGCTTTGAGATGGATTGAGGAGCGAGTGTCTGATAAGCTCTGCGGCTGGAAAGAAAAACTTCTTACTCAAGCTGGAAGGGAGGTTCTCATCAAATCGGTTATCCAAGCGATGCCGGCCTATGCTATGAATGTTGCTCTCCTTCCTAAAGGTTTTTGTCACCGGCTATGTCAAAAAGTGGCTAAATTTTGGTGGGCCTCTTCTGGTAAGGATAGGGGTATTCATTGGAGGAGTTGGGATAAAATTTGCGCGAGCAAGAGGGATGGAGGAATTGGTTTTAAGGATTTTTATAGTCAAAATTTAGCTCACTTGGCAAAGCAAGCTTGGCGGGTTTTTGAGTACCCTAATGCGGTGTGGGTGCAGGTGCTTAAGGCTGTGTACTTTCCGAATGAGGACTTCAAAATGTCTAAGGCTGGCAAAGGAGCATCTTGGATCTGGAAAAGTATTGTGCATGGTAAGGACTTCCTCTTGAGAAATGGTAGATGGTTGATTGGGAACGGAGATAAAGTGAGGATTTTGGAAGATAATTGGATCTTGAACATGAATACGAGCCCTGTTATTATGAGCAATGATGTCACGTTTGTAAAGGAGCTAATTAGTGAAGGACAGGGGTGGAATATAAGTGAGTTAAGGAAACATTTTGATAGGGATACCATAGGGAAGATCATTAGGACTCCAGTGAGTGTTATTGGTAGAGAAGATAAATTTAGTTGGCCTCTAAAAGCAGATGGGAAGTACACCATCAAAACGGGATACCATGTTGCCAGGAAAGAGCAGCATATCGACAATGGCAGTATTCCATCAACTAGTGATGACTTCAAGGACCTATGGAGGGACATTTGGAAACTGAAAGTGCCTCAAAAGATCATAACCTTCCTATGGCGGGCCTCGCATAACATTTTACCGGTCTTTCAGAATCTTTATAATAAAAAAATTTCTAACACTTCTAGTTGTCCTATTTGTTTGCAGGAACCAGAGTCCACGGAGCATGCTCTGCTGCTTTGCCCTTGGACAAGGGCTGTGTGGTTTGGAGCCCAAATTCAGTGCTGTCCTACGGCCAATACAGTCACATCTTTTGGAAAATGGATAATGGATCTTTTTAGAAAAATGAAGGTATGCACAGGTACTGATTATGAACTGTGTTGTAGCAGAGTAGGTTTTTTGGCATGGGAAGTGTGGAAAGCAAGCAATCTAGCAGTGCATCACAGATCCAAACCTAACCCTTTCCTAGTGATTAACAAGGCCAAACAAATGGAAACAGAATTTGCAGATTTCGTAGAAGTTCCAGCAATAACTTCTATGGGTGCTAGGAGGACAGTTAAAAGGGTTACCTGGAGGCCGCCTCTGCCAGGATGGATTAAGTGCAATGTTGATGCAGCGTTTCTTGAAGTGTTCTCTGGAGGAGCAACAGCAGCAGTATTCAGAGACCATGCTGGAAACCTTCTCATAGCCTCAAACTCTAGAATTGTGGCCTCCTCGCCTTTAGCTGCGGAAGCTTTAGCGGTTAGGGAAGCATTAATATTAGCTCAGAACTTTCAACTAGAACGAGTTATTTTTGAATCCGACAGTTTAATACTCATCCAAGCTCTTAAATCAAAGGCATCAATTGCAGAAATTCAAGTTATCTTGGATGACATTTTGGATTTAGTGCGTAATATCTCAAATTTTGGGTTTACCTGGGTGCCTAGAGAAGGGAATGCCCTAGCCCATGAGGTAGCTAAGCTTACAGCTCACGGCTCTCTTGGACAGAATTGGCCCAGCTGCAAGCCACAATCCATCATGAAAATATTGAATGAAGAGCGTTGCTTGTCGCTGCATTGGGCGAGCAGATCATGAGCATGGCAGTTTATTTTGGACTAACTGAGTTTCAATTTAATTAGATAGTGACTTACTTTGATTGCAGGTTGAAACTTCCAGGGCTTGTTGAAAGCAGAGGTTGGCACCTTCCTTGTCGGGAGGGGATGGAATAGCAAGCATGCTGTTTCCTTTTTCTGTTGGATAGCAGATTGGATTTGTTGCTTTGTTGAATGTCAGGAGCCTTGTAGGGTTTGTGTCCTGTTCTTCGCTCTTCTGGCTGTGTTCTGCATTTTCTCCAAGTTTAGTGAATTGCGGTCCCCACACATAATACAGGAATCGAAAGGAAATCAGAGTAGGGAGTAGGAGGAGTAACTGACCGGTTGCCATGGCGGAAGAGAGATCATTGTTTTTGAGACTAGGAATAGAGGCGCAATGAATGCGAATGATGATGGAAGTTCCTCACGGCGGATCCACCACCAGGGGCTTCAACTTTTGGGGTCGGCGATGGGGAGCGGTAACGGACATCCCAGGATGATTCCAGGCAGGCTCAGCTCGAGATCAACGATGACAAACGAACGCTGCAGACTTCAGATCCATGCATCAATATCTTCAATCTGTATTGGAGCTTCCGGCGACAATGGCAATCTTAATCCGAGAGCTTTCGAACAGGATGAGTGTTACTCCTACAGTCTGGTCAAATGGTTTCCTTATTCTGGTGTAGCAGAAGCTGTATGAGGGGCAGCGATGGTGAAGCAGATTTGCGGCAAAATTTTCAGCGACAAACATTTCTCCGGCAACTCTCTCTGTTAGTATAACAGCGAAGTCCACGCGTTATCCTGCCCAACTTATTCAGATCTGAAGACAATGATTTTTGCTTCACCGCATTGGAGGGGATGTATCTTCAAAAGCCATGGGAAAGCTTGAATTGGTTACATCTATGTTACGAACTTAGAATAGGGAACAAGGTTCTGGGTCTGGGTGGGTTGTGTGTTCGGGTTTGGGAAGGGATCATGGGCTAGCCCAAGGTGTCAAGAACTCAAGATGCAAAAACAATCATGACCAAAAAAAAAAAATAGCTGCTATTAGAATATTGTTCATATTTCATATTTCCATTTCGAAGGGAAAAAAACATTATTCATATGTGTTAATAATGGTGACATGTATATAATAAGAAGGTTTTTTTCTTTTTTCCATTTTAACTAGGTATCCTTTGACTCTCATAATAAATATAATTATACACACTAATAAGTTATTTTTTCATTTCAACTAGGTATTTTTCAAATGTAATCTTTTTTCAACTTATTTTTAAGTAAATTAAAAAATAATTGTAACAAACCATACATAATTTAATGTTTCATGCATTATCTTTTCGATATTTATATTTAAAATTTTAAAAATCTTGTTTGTCTAAAACTAAATTCAACACTTAGAATAATAACCCAAACAAAATTCGAATTACAAAAACAACATCATAATCAAATCTTAAATAAACTAAACTCTAAACTCAAACACACTCCAAATTACAAACACAACATTAAAATTGCACAATCATCATCATCCTTGTATCCTTTTTCACATTGCATATCATACTATAAACTCTCATCCACTCATAAGGCACTGTCATTAGCTGTTTCAAATGCATCTGAACCTTCATCTTATGAGAAAGCTATAACCCAAAAGATGTTGGGAAGAGGCCATTAATGTAAAATTAAATGCTTTAAAGTCAAACCAAACATGGAACCTCATCCCTCTTCCTTATGGCAAGTCTACAATTGGTATTAAATGGGTTTTTAAACTGAAATTGAGGCTTGATGGATCTGTTGAACGCCACAAGGCCCGGTTGGTTGTAAAGGGTTACACCCAAACTCCTGGTTTTGATTTTTTTGACACATATAGTCCCGTTGCGAAGATGGCAACCCTTCGGACTCTCTTGGCAATTTCAGCAGCTAAGAATTGGTATTTGCAACAACTCGATGTCAATATGGAATTTTTACATGGCGATCTAGATGAGGAGATCTATATAAGACCCCCTAAAGGCCTTCATCTACTAAGACCGGACCTAGTCTGCAAACTCAGAAAGTCTCTCTATGGCTTAAAACAAGCCAGCAGGTAATGGAATGTGAAACTGACTTCAATGTTAGTTAGTTTGGGGTACAAGCAATCCATCAATGATTACTTTCTCTTCACTAAACAATCTGCCAAGTCATTTACTGCTGTTTTGGTTTATGTGGATGATTTAATACTGACAGGGGATGACCAAGATGAAATAAGAAAAACAAAGATGGCTCTAGACAAAGCATTCAGCATCAAGGACATAGGTGATCTCAAATAGTTCTTAGGATTGGAAATAGCTAGGAGCAACAAAGGTATCTCTGTTTGTCAAAGAAAATATGTCACTGATTTGTTGAAGGACTATGGCTTGAGTGATGCCAAACCAGTTAGTTCTTTTATGGAGTATACATCAAAACTATCCAGATCAACTGCACCTCCGTATGATGACATTTCAGCATATCGCAGACTGGTTGGGAGATTGGTGTATTTGACCACGACAAGGCCGGAAATTTGTTATACCTTTAGCAAGTTAAGTCAGTGTTTGGACTGCCCCACAACAGCCCACTATCAAGCAGCGATTCGTGTGTTGAAATACCTCAAGAATGCCCCCCGCTATTGGCCTTCTATTTCCTATCTCTTCTGACCTCTATCTGAAAGGCTTTACTGATGCTGATTGGGCATCTTGTCCAGATACCAGGAGGTCAATTTCTGGGTATTGCTTCTTTTTGGGTGATGCTTTGGTTTCTTGGAAGAGTAAAAAGCAACCTACTATAGCGAGGTCATCCTCAAAAGCCGAGTATAGAGCCATGGCAGCTGGTGTGTGTGAGGTTCAATGGTTGTCATATCTTCTGTACAATCTTAATATTCCTATTACTTAACCTATTCTCTTTTATTGTGATAACCAGTCTACCCTTTATATTTCATGAAAGGACTAAGCACATTGAGGTAGATTGTCATGTGGTGCAAGAAAGAGCTGTGTCTGGGTTAGTTAAGTTGCTACCTATCTCAAGAAAAAATCAAATAGCGGATATCTTCACCAAGGCCTTAGCACCTGGTCCTTTTCAGAATTGTTTTAGCAAGTTATGCCTGTTCGATTTGTATGCTCCTCAATTAAGGGGGAATGGTACCATTGATTTTGTTACTTGATGATTGACATCTTCCCTTATTGCAAGTTAGTGATATGAAATTCTCCATTTTCCCAACTTGAGGGGGAATGTTAGTTAGTTAGATGGTGTCATAGTTAGATTGCAGTTTTTTTTTTTTTACTCCAAGTTGATATTATGACAGTATGCATAACTATCAACTTAAGGGAGAATGTTAGTTAGATAGTTAGTTTGTTAATTATAGAGATTAGTTTGTCATAGTCAGGTTAGTAAAATTAGTTATTCTCACTTACATGTATGTATATATATGTGACAGCAGGATTTGTAATAGTTAAGAAAAGTAAATAAAAATATTGAAGGCAGTTTTGCTCCCAATCTTCTCTCTCTCTCTCTCTCTCTAACTGTCTCTCTCACCTTCTACAATCTCCTTCTTCTTCTAATCAACAATTGATTCAGCCATGAATGTAGAACATAACAGTTTTAACAGGAGGAGAAGCCACCGCGATCTGAGCCAGAGGGGTGTCAACGACGGAAGTGATGGAGCGCGGATCGTCCAGAATCCCAGCGCGGCTTATAACTGTCGTTCATGTTGAATGACCAATGCAAAAACTCTAGTTACTGAAGGTAATAGGTCAAGAAGAAGTATTTGAGATCATACCACCAAGAACCGTTCATCCAATCCCTTGAGAAAACGAATTATGAAATATTGTGATCTGTGTGATGTTGCTGGACAGAAACAGACTAGGAAAGGGCAAGAATTGACAAGTTTCTCCTAGAGAGACTTCAGTGTCCTACTTGAGTATATAGACTTCTTGTAACTCAACAATCCGAAAAAGATTACTTTGATCAAATCAATCCAGACAGAAGAGGCAGTGGCAAAATAGATAACACTTTGGGTTATAAAAGAGGATAGAGAATAAAACAGTCAAGACAAGACCAAGTTATTGTAATGTTCTCAAGTCGAGAAAAGAGGATTAGACAGAGGAGAGGATATAGTAAAATTCATATTTATTTTTGAAATTCATAGCCATAGTGAATTATTCATTGTGATAGGGAGGTTGAAGGGGTTTTAGGATTTGAATTGATTAGTTTATTCATGAATGTCAACAAAGTTCATCAAGAGAAGTTCTGATACCATGATTATGTATTTTTTTAATTGAAAAATTAAAAAGGTGAAACTAAATATATATGCTAAAATTGTAATCGAATTTATGTATTCTAAATTTATGAGCTGTGAGATTTTTTATTGTTGTCATGAACTAAGGAGATTTTTTTATTATTGTTGTTATAAACTAAAGTTGAAGAGTGGTTTAATAACACTATAGGTCAAATATTAGGTTAAATTTAGTATGGATCATCATAACCCATTTTGGAAGATGAAGCATGTAGGGTAACGTACCTATATTATGGATTCTCTGTTGTGTCAAAGAAACTTCTATATTGGCCACGTTTTCGTCATCATATCTTCCTCAAAATGATTTCACCAAATTAAAAGTTGTGGCCTCCATGATATTCCTTTCTAATTATTTTGTTTTTCCGTTTAGAATTCATCAAGATACGTATCTTAATAAGTAGACTTTTACAATAATGCTCATGACAACCTATATAGCGAGCAAATATTTGAATATCCATGCCACAATACCATGTGCTTATTTGTGTTTGTACTTGCATTTATTTATTGATTTTTTTTCCTTCTTCCACAACCATTTAGGTGATATGATGATATGATATAAATACTACTTAACACTTGATCGGTTTTAAAAAAATATATCTTTTAATTTCAATATTTATTGTTTAAGAATTTTATTAAAAAATATGTTGAAATATTATTTTTTCGAAAAAAAAAAAAACGAAATTTCAAAAAATAAAACATTAAATAAGGGCTTTTCCTTTATGTGCATATATATATATATAGTTGTAGTAGTTTAGCTTAAAATCTGTTTTGGTGTCATGGTAACGTAAGCATGCACCAAAGGAAATGAAATGAAAAAAATATCATTGAGGATGGATACCGAGATTTTAGTGTATTGGAAATTGAAGAACATATCCATGGACTAATTATTTTAAGATTGAGAATATATTAATTGAGGTGTATACAATATAAAGGAATTTTGTGATTTTGTTGTCTTGAAAGTTTGGATCAAAATATGGTGTTTCACGACTGCACTTGTTTTAATGATTACTCATTTAATCTATTAGGTGTGTTTGTGAAACACGTTAGAAAGGATAAAAGTGCGTTTCAATGCTTTTAACGCTGTTCTTTAATATTTGGCAATTTTTTTTCTCTAAATGCCAATGTGATTCTGCATCCCAAGAACAGTAAGAAATTATAGCTTATGCGTTTACTCAACTTACGTTTAGGTTTGTTGTTAGTTATTATTGGTTTTTTTATAATTTTTTCTAAATAAATACGGAGAATATTAAAACAATTATTCTAATTTGTGTGCACTATTTACTATTTTAATTTTTTATAATATGTATTATTGTTCCTATTAAAAATGATAAACTAAATAAAAAATTAATTATAAATAATAATAAAAATATAACTTTTAAAAAATTAGAACTTAAAATATTATATAAAAAATACTAAAAATATAAAAAAAATAAATATATTTAAAAAAATAATATTATAATTTAATATTATATTTTTTAGTAATTAATTAATTATTTATCTAAAAGTGATTTTAACTAATATTATCTAAATAATATTTATTTTATCAAAATCAATTTTATTAAAAAATTGCCAAACATAAATCATGTTGACATAAATTCACTTCTATTCAAAATCAATTCTATAAAATCACTTCCATCAAACTCTAGTTTGTCCAACGTAATTATTCAATACTAGTTAACCATCACTTAATTAGTTAATTATAAACAAATTCATTTAGTAATAATTGATGTTCACCACTACCGACATATTTTTTTCTTATTACCACGTGAATATTGAATTCATGCCGACACATTTATTTTTCCCACCCTTGTTAGGTGAATTTTATTCACTCTCAAATAATACTCTGCATATATATGATAAATTTCTTGCACGCATAATTTATTTTAATATATTATATATATTTGATTTTAAAAAAT
>NC_029787.2:129035962-129039154 GCF_000816755.2 Arachis ipaensis
CTGTCTGACATTTTTATTTTTTTGTTTGCAAAACCTTATAAATTTTGATTACATGATGCATGATCTCGTATATATATATGATAATAAGAATAAATTGAATAATGATTAAGAATGGAGGGAAAATTGGTGGTAGTCTCCATTAGGAGATATGAAATGTCAACCTCATTTGTCACATGAAAAGTGATTTCCACCATACTCCATGCTTATTGACAAGGAAAATTAATTAAACACTTTTTACAAAATTTAATGGAGCCACCAACATGACTTCGATAGTGACCTTCAATTCATTGACAAAGACAAGTGTATGTATATGGTTTTCGAATGAATCCTGGCATCTTTTTTTATTAGTTTAAATTTTTTTAAAAAATAAAAATTATAATATAATATTAAAATTTTAGATTTTAAAAATAAAAAAATAATATAAGACAAACAAAAAAATATATATACAAAATCAAATAATTTTTTTTTATTTTTATTTTAAAAATTTATTAAAAATATAATTATTTATATTTTTTTTATCAATTTAAATTTTTAAGAGGAGTAGAATCACGATAGATATTTTATATATGCATGTGCTTGGATAGCTGATCTTTGAGATAAGAGAATGAATGTGTCATATCTATTATTCTGATCTTCCACGTTTGAGATTTTGTTATGCTGAACCCACAATTCGTGTCCATTTTTATGGATTTTATTTTTCTTCGAAATGATAGTGAATGTGTTTTTAAGAAAAAATAAAAAAGAATAATTACGTCTTTATTTAATATTTACAAAAAAAAAAAAGTGAAACTATATACGTACTAGTTATTAACGATTCACGTGGACTTCATATTCTGATTAATGATTGATAATTTAATTTCAACTAATTGTAATGGGCTATTATTATTATTATTTAACAGCCTTAAAAGAAAGCCCTAGATAGTTACTTTCCTTGTAGCCAAAGTACCATCATCATCATTTTAGAGTGGATTTTTTTCAATGAAAAAAAACTAGATGCTGTCAAGTATTNNNNAGAAGTAAAATGTAATTTTTTATTGTTTATTTTATTAGTGAAATCAAGAAAAAATATAAAAAAATATTTAAAAATAAAAAATTACACTTTATTTTTTTAAGTGTTTTTTCTGCTGAGGAGGATCCATTTCTATCATCATTCATAGTATGTATGAAACAAGTTAACCTCTCATTATTTTAATTATTGGTTATAGCTGGTGGAATGAGAAAGGGACTTTTCAAGGCACTTTATTCAGTTTGATTCTTGAGTTTTCATTCTTTAATTTCCTCGACCATCATAATTGCTTTGGTTATACCATGCATGCTCTATATATTTGTTTTTTTTTCCTTCTTATTTTGTTATTTATATATAATTTGTATCTACATTTACTCACTTAAAACTGTGAAAGAAAAAGAAGAAATTTTTGTATTTCATTAAAAGATATATGATGTTTTTTAAGTTAGTTTATCACTAAGCAGGCATATTTTTTTTTGTGAATGCTACTATACCTTCTCTAAAATAAAAGGTAAATTACTCCTGTGATATATATAGTATTTATAATTACAATTAAGTTGAATATTAACCATAATAATTAGGTATATGTTCTTTTTTTTTCTCTTGTGATTATTTAAATTTAGTTTAGTTTATGGTGTGGTGGTAGCTGTCACCGCGGGAAAAATCTCTTTGCGGTGAACTCACAAACCCATCAACAAGGTGCAAGTACGTATTCAGCTCGTTACACGTGGTAACATTTGTGCTAACTTAGCATACACCCATTGCGCCTTCTCCACCCTCTTCTGTATGGTGATAACATCGTTGGAGTTCACTATCCGCAAAATTTTTGTCCCATGAAAGTGATTAAATTCTTGTGCATAATTGTCGCCTCATCTTGCAAATCCTATTGTCTACAATTGAATTCGACTTGATCTCCACCCCATCGACAATAATGTCTTTAATCTCATGAGGATCCGAATCTACCATCCATTGAAACTTATATTTGACATCATTAACAACAATGTCTTTAATTGTGTTTATGACTTGAGGATATGAAAAATCTTTCCAAATGTCTTTATGACTTCTATCATTACGGATCATAAGCTCTCCTCTATCTTCAAGTGTATCAATTGCATTTGTAAAGATCTCTTTCCTTCATAAAACTCATCTAGTAAATTACTTTCAATATATATATCACAAAGAGTAATTTATCCTTTATTTTAGAGAGGGTATAATAGAATTCACCTTCTTTCTTTTGTGTTATACTCATATTTACATTTTTTATTTTTATATTGGGTTGACAATAGTATTTTTTTTAGATTATAAATTATTAAGAGTGTTAATCTCAAATATGGCACCATTTAATTTGTGGTAAAAAAATTAGACCTCTAATTTTAAGACATCCAATTTCTAAAATACAAAATCGAATTATCCAATTTATATTTTAAAAATATTAAAAAATTTGAAATATAAAAATTAGATTTTTTAATTTATGTATTTTTTATAACTTTAAAAATACTAAAAATTATAATATTTAAATATATCACTCGTTTTAGGCTTTATAGGTTGGTCAATTGTATGAATGTTATAATGATATGGACAATGTTGTCACTTGGCACTTTATTCTTTACCTAGGAGGAATCAACTTTAAACCGAAAACAGGGGGAAGATCTCTCTTCTTGTAGTTTTCACTTTTCACATTTGCATAGCTGTTTAGGCTTTATTGGTAGTCAATCTTGTGAGAAAGTTTTTCACTTACTATGTCTTAACCATGTCGGATACTGTTAAATTTTGTTTGTGACTTCCATTCTTTATAGAAATCAAAGGTTCTATTCACTCACATTTTGTTCACTATAAAATCAGATATTATTTACACTATTTACACAATTAATAATAAATGTGATGTGAGTAATTGATTTTGCTGTTTTTCTTTTTTTTTTTTTTTGTTACTTGCAAAAGATCATTAAATTATTCTTACAATCAAAAGAATTGAATTGTAATTTTATTCACACTTAATATTCTACCAATACATTTTTATTTATTATTAATCAAATAAAACACAATATTTTGATAATTATCATTCATCAATGGTTTCTTTAATTTGGGAACATAATATTTTGATAATTCAAACGTTTTTGTCCAACTTAAAATAATTTAGAGACCTAATTGAAAAAAAAAATATAAGAATCTAACTATAAATTTGGTGA
>NC_029787.2:129039282-129043263 GCF_000816755.2 Arachis ipaensis
GCTAGTTGAACTCTTTTATCTAAGAGTATTACATTTTATCTAAAAGTAAAAGTATGTAATAAGGGAGTGAGAATATGGCATTTTATCACTTTTGAGTATAAAGAAACTTGTAAGAAAAGCCAAGTGTTCATTGTGTACATATGACTGCTCCATTCCCTGTTTCATTCTTGATAAATCTAAATTCGGTTCTATATATAGTGGCAGATTATGCTATTAGATTCATCCACAATAATGAAACATTTAAAAGAAAATCAATATAACTTTTCAGAGAATACAGAATTGTAATTTGTGATATTTGATGAGGGGAAACTTTAATACACAACAATAGAAGAATAATTAATACTGATCTGTAGTTATTCTTTACAAATATTCCCATTGACTCCATCAATATAATAAGGGAATATAAGTTTCATTCTTTAACTCTATTCAAATTGTATCAAATTCTATATTATAATTATTTCTCTGTATTCAAGTCATTGGCTTCTAAACAAAAACCTCTGGTTTTTCTCATCTATCTATTTGGAGCAGAATAATAATGTTGCTTTCCTTCAAAGAAGGAATCACATTCTCTCTTGAATTTTTCTTTTCCTTTTTTCGGTTTCATCGGAAAAGCTTCTTCTAGGTGGCAAACACCAAAAGGCTAGTACCATGCAAATCAATTCACTACTGTCGAGTTTCGAATCTCGCCTTGTGCATGTAGTAATTCATTGGCTAACGATAAATTCTTAGATAAAATTTCAATCTGCAATGAATTAGTCCTTAATCTATCGAGTTTGAAAATACCGTAGGGAAAAAAAAAACTAAAATGAGATGTTTTATTTATACTCAATTCAAATTTATATAGAAGAGAATGAGAATGCAAAAAATTCTTAAAATCTAGTTATGGGTGCAAATATCCAAAAGCATCTTCCTTGATTGAACAATGTCATCAAAGAAATCATCAAGTTGCCCTGTTATGGTCTCAAGCCCACATCTCAAAAACCCAAAACAATGCTTCAAATTCTCAACTTTCTCTTCAATCACAACCTCTTCATATTCTTCTTCATACACCATTACTCTCTCCAACTCCACTTTCACTTCCTCCATGGCAACCTTTGCTTGTGTGAATTCATGTAGCAAAATCCCTGCCTGCCCATTATTATTAATCTCATGTTCAATCTCTTCTGCAACCTTGTGCTGCAACCTTCCCATTGAAGCCATGAAGTTTGATCCAAAACCCATGTTGTTGTTGTTGTTGTTGCCTTCATGATGATGATGATGATCATAACCTGTTTGTTGAAATGCAAAGCAAGAAGAAGAGCAACAATATGCAACCCCACATAGGAGAATCATGAGGAGCAATGAGCTAACACTCTTCATTGCATAAAGAACACCTCTGAATCCATTGAACTCATTCAACTTTGACTCACTTGTGATATTCTTGTTTATACATTCACACAATGGTTGAATCCTTGCCTCCATCAAGCTCTTGTTCTCCTCTTCCAATCCTAGAATCTCCCTTTGACAAACTTTTATTGCCCTAATAACCTGCACATACATAAGAACATTAGACAATATTGTTAAAAAACTATATATTTCTATGTGGTCTCTGCTGCCATGATTGATTTGATTGTAAAGAATTGTGATCATGGCAACCTGATGTGAAAGCTCAGGAGTGAAGTGATGGTAGTTATCCATTGAGGAAGCTATATTGGAGGCAGAAGAGTAATAGTTTTCCATTCCAGAGATGGCAGATTTGAGGGCATGACACACATCCCAAAGCCTAGAGCTTTCATCCATGTACTCATCAAGCCATTTTCCTCCAACAGGCAAGCAAAGCCTCTGGACAAGAATGGTTAACTGTGAATGAAAAGATTGTAGAGATGAAAGAACCTTTGACATGAACTGCATAGACATGAAGTTGTTGTTGTTCTGGTGAAGGTTGTTGAGTCCTTGAGTAAGGAAGTTGTAGAAGCCATTGACAGAAGAGTTGTTGTTGTTGCATGGAGAAGCCATAAGCAAGATTAATAAGAGAAGAAGAAACAAGAAAAGAGAGAGAAGGGTTTTGAAGGAAAGTTGATGGAGATTGATGGGGTTTATATATAATTGGAAAGGTTAAGGAAAAATGGGATTGAGGGCAATGGAAGAAAACAAAGTTGTTAGTTTTTAGAGAGATTTCATTGATTTAACTTTGTATGGTGAAAGTTACTCTATGTTGGGTGCAATTATGGCTGTTTCCTTTAGAGAGTGGAGAGGATGATTGAGAATCTATTGTTTTCTTAATTTTTTTTAGTTAAAACTTAGTTAATTTTATGTTAAATTAATAGTTGGTGGTTGAGAATTATTTAAATAATAATTTAGTTAAATATATCAAATTCAATAAAGAGACATTGTTTTAGGAAAAGATATCTCTTAATATCGGGGAAAAAAAAGTAAAATCATAAACAACTAAACAAAAAATTTGGGTGTATCTATTATCTAAATTTATCTTGATACAAGACTATCAAATATAGGTAGATAAAGAGATGGAGAAAAAGAACACACACATACCTTTTCTTTCGCATATAATTGTAATATATGACCAGTTGTATTATGTCATCTCTGCTAATAGTAATGCACTAATGCTGACTATGTCTATGAAAGTAATTAAGTTTTTACTATAAATTAGAAATAAATGTGGCATAATTTTATCTTTATATATAAGTAGTGTCGTTTTTTAACTATTGATTTAATCATTATAAATTAATAATAAATATTATTAATTAATTATTTTAACAGAAAACACACTATTACATATCTATCATTTTATTTTTTCTTCCTCCTTATTCTCTTCCTTTATTTTTTTCGTTTTTTTCTTCTTTCGTCTCTTAATTAATTTGTTCCCCAGCAACACGTTCTTCTTCTTTTATGTAGCTGAGTTGGTTAAAAGTATCTTTACATCTAGCTTTTCTCTTTTATGTTTTCTTAACAAATTTACAAGTTGCACGTAGATATATAACATATCTCTTTTTTATCGGTTTAAAGGGGTTACAAAAATAATTTTATGATAAAATATTAATAATTAATATATATAGAGAGAGAGAGTAAATTACCAATTCTGTCTTCAAATTATTAGAACGTTGACAAAAATAACCTCCACTTTTATTAACGACAAAAATACATTTAAAATATTGAAAAGCGCTACAAAAATACCCGATCGTAAATAAAAATCTATTCCGTTAATAGAATTGGCTGAGCTGTCAAATGGATTCCGTTACACCTCTTCCTCTACTTTTTCTTCATTCTCCCTCACTCCCTCCCTCCCCAATGCAACTACAACAAAAATAAACATCATCTGTTGTCACTCTTTTCCTCCTTCAAACCTCCCAGAAGCTGCTGCAAGCTGCAACAACAACATATCTCAGCCACTCCGAAATTGCAACAACGACAACAACATCATCTTCCTAGTTGTAGCTCCTGTAACAACATCTTCCTCATTATTTCTCTCCTGAAATACGATGTCGCCTCTGTTGAGTTAAGAAATTAACTAAATTAATTAATGATGACAAACATTATTTTTGAGCAAAATAAATAATTAGTGTTGATTAATTATATCTACCTATTAACTAATTGTTTATTGTTGCAGACCAAATGTTAATAGCCCAAATGGAATAAAAGGCATTCAGCAAAGAATATTGGGCTGAAAGTAAAATAAAGAGCCCAAGCAAAAGCAAAGGAAGAAACCAAAGAAATTAAAACGGGCCATGCATACTAATAACCGATCCAAGCCCGAACTGATTTCAGAATTGAAATTCCCTCTCTCCTGCTTAACCAAAAGCAACGTTCTTCTTCCTTCTAANATTTCAGAAAAAGCAAGAAAGAGAAAGAGAAGAAAAGCTTCTTCCATAAGCCATTAACCAAAGAAGCAAGAGAGAGAGAGTGGAAGCTTGAAGCACAGAAGCTAAAACAGAAATCCCAAGCTAAATCAAGCTTAAGAAAGGTAATCCATCTCATCTTGCATGC
>NC_029787.2:129045599-129050945 GCF_000816755.2 Arachis ipaensis
GCTGGTGTTAGCTTTTCTCTTCTCTGCTGTGTTCTGTTTTTTGATATTCATGAGACAAAAATAAATTGTCTCATAAATTTCCGCTGCTAAGTTAAAACAGAATCAGAATTGCAAATTTGTTCTAAAAGGGTAACAACAGTAATTAAAAGGAAGGCATAGATTCAACCCCCCTTCTCTAAGCCTACCACAACCTTCAATTGGTATCAGGAGCTAAGGTCACAAGAATCAAGCTTAACCGCTTGGAGCAAAGATCCAATGGCGAACAATTTGGGCACAACCCAGTAGCCTACACTCTAACAGAAAGTCAATTGTGGATGACTATACTAGGTTTGGTTGGGTTTTATTTCTTGTACACAAAAATGAAGCCTTTTCGGCCTTTGAGCCTTTTTGCAAGAAAATTCAAAATGAAAAGGATTTGAAAATCTCTTCTATAAGGAGTGATCATGGAACTGAATTTGAAAATAATTTGTTTGAATCCTTTTGTGAGGAATTTGGAATATCTCACAACTTCTCTTGTCAAAGAACACCACAACAAAATGGTGTTGTGGAAAGAAGAAATAGAAGCATACAAGAGATGACAAGAGCTATGCTTTGTGAGAGCAATGTTCCAAAATTCCTTTGGGCTGAAGCAGTTAACACAGCTTGCCACATTTTAAATAGAACAATCATAAGGAAATTTTTGAAGAAAACCCCTTATGAACTTTGGAAAGGCTACCCACCAAACTTAGATTACTTGCACATCTTTGGATGCAAATGTTTTGTTTTAAATAACAAAGAAAATTTGGGAAAATTTGATCCAAAGGCTTATGAGTGTTTGTTTGTAGGATATTCCACAACTAGTAAAGCATATAGGGTTTATCATCAAGATGCTAGAATTATTGAAGAGTCCATACATGTTACATTCTGTGATACTAACTTGGTGCAAAGCATTTTGGAAGATAGTGATGCAGGAAATCAAGCTCAAAATGAGGATGAAACTGCTCAGAATCATGGAAAAGAAAATTCTGGACAATCTGAACCAGAAACAGCAAACGCTGAAAATTCAAGAGATAATTCCATTTTGTCTTATGAATCTGAAGGAAATTTTGCAGACAGCAGCACACAGAATCCCTTGGTGACTGAATCTGCCTCCAAGTCCACCAGACCTCGTGAATGGAGATTCTTGAAGAATTATCCTGAGAGATAGAGTTGATAGAAGGAGCACTTCTGGTTTATGTTGCTTCCTTGGGAAGTCCTTAAATGTATGGTCAAGTAAGAAGCAACCAACAGTGGCCCTTTCCACTGCAGAGGCTGAGTATATAGCTGCTTCTTCTTGTTGTTCTCAGCTTTTATGGTTAAAAACACAACTTGCTGATTACAAATTAAAGGCTGAAAATATTCCCCTGCTGTGTGATAAATATGAGTGCCATTAATATTTCTAAAAATCCAGTTTTGCACTCTAGGACTAAGCATATTGAAGTGAAATTTCACTCAATAAGAGAACATGTCCAAAAAGGGGATATTAGTATTCAATTTGTTAAATCAAAGGAGCAATTAGCAGATATTTTTACAAAACCATTAGCTGAGGATAGATTCTGCATACTTAGGACTTGTCTAGGAATTTTGAGTTATGATTCCTTGCTCACACCTTACCAAGAGCCTTTTATAGTTGTTAGTTTATTTTCATTGCCATTTACTTTTCATGCTTCTTATCCAAAACCCCAAAATAACTCATAACCAATAACAAGACACTTTATTGTAATTCCTAGGGAGAACGACCCGAGGTCCAATACTTCGGTTTATAAATTTTAGGGGTTTGTACTAGTGACATACAACTTTTTGTATGAAAGGATTAGTGATTGGTTTAGAAACTATACTTGCAACGAGAATTCATTTGTGAAATTCTATACCATCAAAAATCCATTCGTCAGGTATCCCTTTCTTAGTTAGGTTAGCACTAAGAGGTATAGTTAGGTATTAGCATAGCCAATGTCAAGTTAGGTTAGAACTTGAGTGTGAAAGGATTGGGTCAATCCTGTGTTATTGGTGTATGTAATACTGTTTACTATAGTGAAATTCTTCCATAGTTGTGGAGGAGACTGGATGTAGGTTGCATAGCACAAGGCAACCGAACCAGGATACATGCTGGTGTTAGCTTTTCTCTTCTCTGCTGTGTTCTGTTTTCTGATATTCATGAGACAAAAATAAATTGTCTCATAAATTTCCGCTGCTAAGTTAAAACAGAATCAGAATTGCAAATCTGTTCTAAAAGGGTAACAACAGTAATTAAAAGGAAGGCATAGATTCAACCCCCCTTCTCTAAGCCTACCACAACCTTCAGCCTCTTCTTCCACGGTTTCTCTCCCTCAAGTACGACAATGGTCTTGCTCTGTCATCTTGCTCATCCACTTCTCCTTCTTCGATTCTTCTCTCTCGCCACCACTCTCTTTCTCTCTCCTTGTTGTTCTGCTTCTCTCTCTCCTCAACGACGGCACCTGCGGTGATACTGTCCTCTCCTCCCGTCCTCCTTCACTCCCTAAAGCAATTACAACAACAATAAGCAACATCTCAGTGACTCCCTCCCTCTTCCAAACCTCCCAAAATAGACCTTACGCCTCACCCTCTTCATCTCAGCCACAGTAATAATCAGCCATAATTAGTAATAATCATCTATAATCAGTAATTCTACAATTTTTCATTATATTTTTTTTTAATAATCTAATAAAAATAGAATCCAAAGAGAAAGAATGAAAAAGAGAGAAGTTGAAGAAAGAGCTCCTCACTGCCTAGAGAGAGAGAGGGACTATCCACTGCTGACTTACTGTAAGAGAGGAGAATAAGGTGCTGCAAGACAGGTTTCTGACAGCAATGGAGGGGCGGCGAGCAAGCAGTGACGGCGATGGCGAATCTGAGAGGAAAGATCGAGAGATCTGCTGAGAGAGTGAAGAGGGCAAGGAACTGTGAGATCCTCTTCTGACAACAATGGAGGGGCAGCGAGTAAGCAACAGTGGCAACAACGAGGTTTTGCCGTTGAAGACAAAGAGACAACGGCGTGAGTTGATGAGAAATTGTTCTGTGTGTTGGAGAAGTGAAAGTGAGAAGAAGGGAGAAGAAAAAAACGAGCGGGGAGTGGGGTGTGAGAGCGTGAGACAGAGAAGATCGGAAGGCAGCAGCCATAGATTCAGAGTGAGAGTGAAGAGGGTGAGATGTAAGGTCTTTCTGGGAGGTTTGGGGAAGGAGGGAGTGAGGGAGAATAAAGGAGAAGCAGAGGAAGAGGTGTAACGGAATCCGTTTGACAGCTCAGCTAACTCTATTAACGGAATAGATTTTTATTTACAGCCGGATATTTTTGTAGCATTTTTCAATATTTTAGATGTATTTTTGTCGTTAATAAAAGTAGAGGTTATTTTTGTCAGTGTTTTAATAATTTGAGGACAGAATTGGTAATTTACTCATATATATATAGAGAGTGAGTGAGTGAGCGGCGGAGCTTAAAAAACAAGGGTATTTTAACATAAAAAATATATATTAATATTTATATTAAAATAAAATTTATAAATATAATTATTTTTAAGTTTATTATTACTAATATGACAATAAATAAATAACTATGTAGACAGATATTATAAAATATTTTAAAAATTTTAGAATTTAAACTGTAAAATAAATAATTATATAGATGAAAAATTAATTTTACTATAACTAATTTGAACATTAAAATTATAAAATCTAGTTGATAACAAGAATAATAAATAATAATGAGAATGAGATTTTAATTTGTATAAATAAGTCAATAAAATTTTTAATTTATAAAAGTTCATTCAAGTGAAAGTCCAAGATGTTATTGTAAAATAAATAACTATATAGATAAAAGAAATTAATTTTACTACAACTAATTCCAATACTAAAATTATAAACTCTTGTTGATAATGAGAATAATAAATAATAATAAGAATGAGATTTTAATTTGTATGAATAAGCCAATAAGATCTTTAATTTGTGAAAGTCTATTAAAGTCAAGTCTAAAATGTTAATGTTTAAAATTAAAAATGATTGAATAAATATAAATAGTGAGAGTAAATATCACAAATTTAATATAAAAATATAAGACATAAACTAATTGAGTCACATTTGTTCTTTTGTAATAATAATACTAGTTCTTTTACAAAAATCTTGGACCTCCATTGCCGAAACTAAGCTTCCCCCCGGAGAAAGGTGTTGTTGGATCCAAATCAATCCGGTTGTAAATATAGCTCTAACTCAGGGTCTTCAGATTTCAAAGTGTTCAACTTGCTATCAGACGACATTTTGCGTGTCGGACACATTTCGAACACGATATTTATCGATATCGACACGCGTGTCTGTTGTATTCAACTGTGTCTTAATAAAAAATAAAAAATTATTTTTTAGACACACTTGGATACACCTAAATAGCATCACGTGTCAACGTATCCAGCTTTATATCAATGATTTATCAGTTAAACTAATAAATTTATAATCTAATATTTTAAATAATTAATAAAATAAAATAATATATTTTATTAGATGTTCATCTTTTTATATGTTTTTTTCGTAATCCATTTTGGTTTTAGTGAAAAAAGATAAAGTACTCAGTCTTATACAGATTACAATGTATTTTTTATTTTTAGTTAGCATCCATCAATCTCATCTTATTAAATGAATAAAGAACAGTAATATGACATACACACATCTAGAGTTTAAAAATAACATATTATAATTTGATATTTTATGAAAAAATTAATTATTTAACCATTTTAAATTGAATAGAATCTAAAATTTTATTCTTCATTTTTTTCAATATTTACTTAACCAAATAAATAAATTGATTATTTGACTCTAATATTTATAGTCAATGATGATAGGATTAGTACTATACAAATTATTATAATGTACATTCTCTTTTTAATTAGCACTCAACAATGTAAATCTTGTTATTTGTAAAATAAATTATGTGGAGATATAGAAGTTCAAAGAATAAAAAATGAACAAAATATTTATAATAGAGAACTAAACTAAGAAGACAATGAAGCAGAAAAGAGTATATTAAATCTGATGTGATTAATAAGAAAGCAGCGTCACGAAAAGAGAATGAGATTTAAAGAAGAGAGTGTGTTCTTCAGAGTAATTTTGACTGAGAGTGTTCTTCAAAGTTCTGAGAAGTGTGAGAGGAGACGTTAGGGATTGTTTTGTATTTAGTATAGTGGTATACAAATTACAATGTACATTCTCCTTTTAATTAGTACTCAACAATGTAAATCTTGTTATTTGTAAAATAAATTATGTAAAATTTTTTTGTAACGATCCAATTTTTAGTATATAAGAATCACACTAAAAAATTAGGCGGAG
>NC_029787.2:129051814-129053768 GCF_000816755.2 Arachis ipaensis
ATCAATGTCATTTTAATCAAAAAATAGATATATTAATAAATAAAATAGTAAATTTAAGACTTTAAAAATTTTATAAAATATTATAGATATGTATCAATAAATAAATAACAATATAATCATTATTTGAAATTATCCAAACATAAAATTATAAAATTTAGTTGATAATGAGAATAATAAATAATAATGAGAATGAGATTTTAATCTTTATAAATAAGTTAATAAGTAAAAGTGATTTGAGGGGGGATACATCAGGGGTGGTGGAAGCAAGGGAGTATATTCGAGATTTAAGGATCCGAGGATTTGGACTAAGGAAGAATACCGTCGACTAGAAAATGATTCTTTTACTGTCTTTGTAGATAACATGTCGGAGGATATCTCTAGGAAGGAATTATATCAGCTATTCTGCTGGACGGGGAGGATAAATGATATTTATCTCTACAGAAAGCAAAAAAGGACGATGGCACATCTATTTGCATTTGTTCGTTACACGACGAAAGGTGGTGCCCTGAAAGCTATTGCAGAAATGGACCAGTTGAGGCTACGTGGTAGAACTGTTTCGGTGGGGGAAGCTAAGTTTCGGAGGAATGTGCAGGCGAAAACCCAACCAGTGATGGCGGAGACCAGACCACATATACAGCGGAGGCCGGACAGGATCCTTATGGAGCATGAGCAGGCCAAGAATCCTGTGGAAGAGCCGACCCAGAATCCTGTGGAAGAGCAAGAGAGGGCAGTGGACCAATTTCATGTGAAACAGGGTAAGGGGGGTACGAAAAGGGTTACAGTACCGGTAGTGACAACGAATATGGAATGGTTGACCAGAAGCTTAGTAGGCCACACATTGAAACTAGTGGAACTTCAGTCTTTGAAGAGGGTAATTCACACAAATATGCCTCATGTGGAAGATGTCCGTGAGATCGGGGAGACAAAAGTTTTATTAACCTTTGATACGATGGATCATGCTGATGAGGCGTACACGTTTAAACTGGATACTATGCTACAAGTATTTCATAGGATCAGGCGATGGGAGGAATCAGAGTGTGGTGGGTCTCGCAGAGTATGGTTGGAGTGCTATGGCTTGCCTCTTCATGTATGGTCGACCGAAACTTTCAAAGTGATAGGAGGTCTATGGGGAGACGTCCTCCACTGTGCTGTTCCAACGGGAGCAGGGGCTTCATTTCGGATGGGAAGGGTTCAAGTTGATACCTGTGAGTTTGATGAAATTAGAGAGTGGGTACGAATTGCTATTGGGGAGAAGGAGGTCGCAGTTTATGTGAAAGAGACGGGATGGGTGGCGGGGGAGACTGGGCATGTGGTGGAGCAGAAGCAGAGCTATAAAGGGGGAGCTGGAGAAGGGTCTTGTGAACATAGCCGGGGGAAGGGAGGGCTGCTGTGGGATCCGGCGGCGGACTTGATCGGCGGAAATGTACAGGGAGGGGACCAGGACAAGGGCAGCATAGTCAATTCGGAGATTCTGTTGACTGATATGAACGTTGAATTTTTGAATTTCGAAAAGATTGGCGAAGCAATAGAATCGGAAAGTAGTACCCGAAATAAAGGGAAGGAGGTTGTGCAGAGATACGGTGGGTGTGAGGAAGAGGACTCTGACAAAACGGTTACACAGGAGTTTAGTACTGGGATAGGGAGGGTGATTGGATCTAAAGATATACTTGTTGGGCCTTTGCACATAAGGAAGCCAATAAAGGCAACAACTGGGCGCTACTTAGAGGGATGGGAGATGGGCCTCAATAATTTAAGCCCAATACTAGCTAAAAAGGGAATGGGGGCATGTGAGTATGAGGATATCAACGAAAGGTGTGGGAAGCCAGGTGGGCCGTTGGTGGGCTGGAAAGAAGCAAACCGGGTTGCCCTAACCCGGAGATTGATGAAGCGGGCAGAGGACAGGGGAGGTGTGCAGGGTTCGGCTGGAGTGACTGGGTGCGATGTCACCAGTTTG
>NC_029787.2:129054015-129059016 GCF_000816755.2 Arachis ipaensis
TGTGGTCGCGGTATGTGAGCCGTGCGATGCTCCTGAGGGCATGTGGCAGATGAGGGCGGCTCGGGAAGGATTTGTGAGCGGAGGGAGGGCTGACCAGGACACACAGAAGCACATGGATGGAAGGGGCGGGCTGGCGATACACTTGGGGGCGGCCCAAGGAGAAGAAGCGGACGTACAAGGATTGGCTAGGGAAGCTGAAACAGGTGAGGAAGGGGCTGGATCTGGAACGGGTAGTGGCGGAAGCTCAGAGGGAGAGGATAAAGGGGTCTCCATGGAAGCACAGGCGAAGGAAAATGAGGCTACCTGGACACTGGCGGTGGAATCTGGTGCTGTGCTGTATGATGAGGAGGTGGATATCATGAGCATATTAAAATCTCAGAATGAAAAAATAGAGAAAAAGCGGAAGTTGGCAAAACAAAAAGAAAAGGCAAGAAGAAGCCGTCCAAAGAACAAACATAAGGTGAGCAATAATTTGTTTAAATGATTGTGAGTTGTTGGAATATAAGGGGTTTGAGGGGGGATGGGAAGTTGAGCATGGTCAAAATGTTAAAGAAAAAGTATAATCTAAACATGTTAGGCTTGCTTGAAACAAAAAGGGAGGATATTTTGAAATATGATGTTGGTAGGATTTGGGGTAACAGCTCTGTAGATTGGGAGTTTGTGGAATCTGTTGGGGCAGCGGGGGGGTTATTGTTGTTGTGGGATGATAATATGTTTCAGAAAAGAAATTGTTATAAAGGAGAGAGATGGTTATGCATTGAGGGGGTGTTAACTAAGAATAACTTTCAGTGTGCTTACTGTTTGGTCTACGGGGCGCATGGTAGGGAGGCAAAGCGGGGGGTGTGGGAGGAGTTGAGCTATATAGCAGGTTTGTGTCAGGTTCCTTTTTGTTTTATGGGGGACTTCAATGAGATTTTGCAAGTTGAAGATCGAAAAGGATTGCAGAGTTTGCCGAGTTCAGCGGAAGAATTTAAGAGTTGGGTGCAAGACATGCAGTTGGTGGATTTACCTCTTACTGATAGGAAGTTCACTTGGTTCAGAGGTCAATCTTGTAGCAGAATTGATAGGGTGCTGGTTAATATAGAATGGGTGGAGGAGTTCCCAGACATTAGGCTGAAAGGGGGTCCAAGGGGATTGTCAGATCACTGCCTGTTGATTGTGGAGGATATAAGAGGAAGACGGGGGCCTAGACCATTCAGGAGTCTGGATTCTTGGTTTACCCATGAAGGTTTTCTGAGGACGGTAAAAAATGAATGGAGGACATTGGGCGAAGGTCCGCTTCTTGGGAAACTGAAGGCGTTGACAATACCGTTGATACAATGGCACAAGGCAAACTTTAGTGATATGGAAACCAGACTCACACAGTTTGAGGAAGAGATTAGGAAGTTGGACGAGAAGGTTAGTGAAGGGATTTATGATGGTACAACGGAGGCTAGAAGGAAGGCGCTGGTGAGATTTTGTGAAAAATGGTATATTAGGAAGGAAATCCATTGGAAGCAGATGTCTAGATCTAAACATGCGAGGGACATGGACAGAAATACTCGGTACTTTCATAATATTGCATCGGCTAGAAGGCGGAATAACAGGATTGATGCTCTGATGATCCAGGGACGGCTTGTGAGGAATCAGGCAAGGATAAAGTATGCAATAAGGGGCTTTTACAAGGAACTGTACCGGCAGGAGTATGTACCAAGGATTGGGGTTCGGGATGGGTTGGTGCCGCAAATTGATACAGTTGAGTCAGCAGCCTTGGAGGTTCTACCATCTGCAGAGGAAATTAAGGAGGCAGTATGGGATTGTGAATCATCGAAGGCCCCAGGTAGCGATGGCTACAATATGAATTTTATCAAGAAATGTTGGGAAGAGATTGGTCAGGAGTTCACGGCGGCAGTAATGGATTTCTTTCAAAGGGCAACGTTACCATCAGATGTGAATATCACATGGGTGACGCTGGCCCCAAAATTCTTGGGTGCTAAGGAAATTAAGGATTTTAGGCCGATTAATTTGGTGGGATGCGTGTACAAGGTGATTTCGAAGGTGATGGTGAGAAGAATGAGGTCAGTTATGCCGGGCTTGGTGGGTGAGACTCAGACTGCATTTGTGAAAGGTAGAAAAATACATGATGGTGCTCTCATAGCTTGTGAGATAGTTCATTGGCTCAAGGCAAGGAGAAGAAAGGCGGTCATTATTAAGCTAGATTTCCATAAAGCGTATGATAGAGTCAGATGGAGCTTCGTGGATATAGTGCTACAGAAAATGGGATTTGGACCGCGCTGGAGAAATTGGGTGAAGGAGTGTGTCAGTACGGCCACGATATCTGTTCTGGTGAATGGGTCACCTTCTAAGCCGTTCAACATGGAAAGAGGTCTCAGACAAGGGGATCCCCTTTCGCCATTTCTGTTCGTATTGGTGGTCGACGTGTTGAATCGGATGGTAGGAGAAGCGGTAAGGAATGGGCGCATTGAACCGCTGCTAGTAGGAGGTGAGCATATTGAATTGTCGCACTTGCAATTTGCTGATGATACGATTCTGTTTTGCCCCCCAGTGACAGAGACAATAGTCAATTATAGGAGACTGTTGCGGTGTTTTGAGTTGATGTCGGGGTTGAGCATTAATTTTGAGAAGTCAAGTTTGATCTCGGTAAATTGTGAGCAGGATTGGGTAGACAATGCCTGTAGTTTGCTAGGGTGCAAGCAAGCGGTTTTACCTACTAGGTACCTCGGGATTTCCTTGGGTGCGAATCCGCGTATGGTGAAGACCTGGAAACCAATAATTGATAAGGTGGAAGAGAAACTTAGCCTCTGGAAAGCTAAGGTTCTAACCAAAGCGGGCAAGCTTGTTCTGATAAGATCAGTTCTAAATAGCCTACCTATCTACTACCTCAGTCTATACAAGATGCCAAAGGCCGTTGCAGATAAGCTGATTGCATTGCAAAGGAGATTCATGTGGTGTAAGGGGGATGGTAATGACGGTATTCCACTAGTTAAGTGGGAGTTGGTTCAGGCACCACGAAAGGCTGGGGGTCTGGGGGTTGGGGATGCGGTGCTCCGGAACACAGTGCTCTTAGGGTAGATAGTGCCTGTGGTTTGTTGGGTTGTAAGCAAGCGGTCTTACCTGTAAGGTATCTCGGGATCTCGTTGGGTGCGAATCCTCGGTTGGCAAAGACTTGGAAACCGGTAATTGACAAGGTGGAAGAAAAACTCAGCCTCTGGAAAGCGAAGGTCCTCACCAAAGCGGGTAAGCTTGTTCTTATTAGATCAGTATTGAATAGCCTTCCTATATACTACCTCAGTCTATACAAGATGCCAAAGGCCGTTGCAGATAAGCTGATTGCATTGCAAAGGAGATTCATGTGGTGTAAGGGGGATGGTAATGACGGTATTCCACTAGTTAAGTGGGAGTTGGTTCAGGCACCACGAAAGGCTGGGGGTCTGGGGGTTGGAGATGCGGTACTCCGGAACACAGCGCTTTTATTTAAGTGGTGGTGGAGATTTTCTAAAGAGGAGTGTCCCTTATGGAAAAGGATTGTCTGCTCGTGCAACAACCTGAAGCCTGATGTAATGCTAGTAAGCCAGAAGCTACCAGATAAAGGAGGGCCCTGGAAGGACATATGTAATCTTAATGTCAAAGATCAGAGGATAAAAGACAAAATGCTTACTGGCCTGGCAATGGAGGTAGGAAATGGGAGGAATATCCTGTTTTGGGAAGATAACTGGCTGCAAGGGGGCCCCTTGAAGGTGGCTTTTCCAAGATTATTTTCTGTTTCGAATCAGCAGGATTCGATGATAGGGGATTGTGGTTTTTGGGATGGACTTGAGTGGATTTGGAATTTTCAGTGGCGGAGAGAGTTGTTCCAATGGGAGCTGGAGCTTGTCCATCAACTTCATGAGTGGCTAAGGCCAGTGAAGCTGTCAGATGGTAAAGAAGACAAGTTGGTTTGGAAGTTTGATAGTAAAGGGATTTTTTCTACTAAGTCGGTGTTGCAGGTCCTACAATCGGAGACTCTGTCAGATGAGATAACGAGCTACAGTTTCACAAGCTCAGTGTGGCGAGGGATGGTACCGCCAAGAATTGAGTTGTTTGGGTGGTTTGTGCTCATTGGTAGAGTGAATACTAAAGAGAGATTGAGTAGATTAGGCGTTATTAGACTTGATGATACTCTCTGTGTACTATGCAAGAGAGAGATAGAGTCGGTGGAGCATTTGTTTCTTCTCTGTGAGTTCACATGGCAGGTGTGGTGCAGGTGGTTGAGGACTTTTGGGGAGGTTTGGTCTATGCCTGGAACCGTAAGGGAACTGTTTGAGAGGTGGACTGGTCGGCATAAGCGGAAACAAGAGCAGAAGAAATGGTTGCCGGGGTTCTTTGCAGTTATTTGGAATATTTAGGTGGAACGCAATGCTAGGATTTTTCAGAATCAGGAAACAGTGGTGGACTGTGTACTAAGAAAGACTTTGCTAAGCTACAACGAATGGACTGAGAGTGTATCCTTGGGTGGTTGATGGAGTTGCCGGAAGATATAGGGATTTTATGTTTTTACGAAATTCTTGTTGTTCTTGTGTTGCTCCACATTAGTGTGTTGAGCTTATTTTGATTCAAAAAAAAAAGTTAATAAGTAAAAGTCTATTGAAGTTTAAATCTAAAATGTTATTGTAAAATAAATAACTATATAGATAAAAAAAGTAATTTTAATACAACTAATTCCAACACTAGAGTTATAAAATTTGATTGATAATGAGAATAATAAATGATAATGAGAATAAAATTTTAATTTGTATGAATAAGCCAATAAAATTTTTAATTTGTGAAAGTTTATTGAAGTGAAGTCCAAAATATTAATGCTTAAAATTAAAAATGATCGAATAAATGTAGAGAGTGAGAATTGATCCCGTCATACTAAGCTCAGCCCATGGAGAGAGGTGTTGTTAGATGATTGGATTCAAATCGAACTGGTTACAAATGTGGCTCTAACTCAAAATCTTCAAATTTCAGAGTGTTCAATTT
>NC_029787.2:129059041-129071701 GCF_000816755.2 Arachis ipaensis
AAGTGGTTTTAGTTTTACCTAATGCCTTTTTTGTATATTTTTCTACTTATAGATTATTTATATAATAAAATAAAATAATTAATAAATTTTATAATCAAATATTTAAATAATCAAATTACCTACTTGATAACTAATTTGGCCATTTTAATAAAAATAAATTTATTAATATATTTAAAAATTATAAAAAAGTATTGTTTATAAAAAATAAAATAAAAATATGGTTTCATTCATAATAAAAATTTTAAAATTATTAATTAATTAATTAATAACGTATAAATAATATAACAATATATAATACATGTTAATAATTTTTTACTGGAGAACAAGAAATAGGATGAAGCCGTATACAAATTACAATGTACTTTTTATTTTTAGTTAGCACCCAACAATCTCATTTTATGAAATGAATAAAGGACAGTAATATGACATACACATCGATAGTTTAAAAATAACATATTATAATTTGATATTTTATAAATAAATTAATTATTTAACTATTTTAAATTGAATATAAAATATGTTGGGGCCACCGTGGGAGCTCTCAACCACCGGGGAGATTTCGGAGAGGAATCAAGCGAGAGAACATAAGATGAGAAGACACTACATCCAACTCAAAACCTTAAGGTGTCAAGTTAATGGGTCTCTCATCTTATAAACTCCTCACTCTTCCATGCTTTCTTTGATGTGGGACTAATTTCAACACTCCTCACACTTGCAACACTAACAAATATCTATGATCAATGATGATAAAATCACTACTCAACCGTGTACAAATTACAATACACTTCTTTTTTAGTTGGGACCCAACAATTTCATTTTATTAAATGAATAAAGGACAGTAATATGACATACACATCTAGAATGTAAAATATATTATAATTTGATATTTTATGAGTAAATTAATTATTTAACCATTTTAAATTAAATAGCATTTAACATTCTATTCTTCATTTTTCTCTAATATTTATTTAAATAAATAAATTAATTAATTATTTGACTTTAGTATCTATAGTCAATGATGATAGAATCAGTATCAGCGATATACAAATTACAATACACTTTCTCTTTTTAGTTAGTACCCAACAATTTCATTTTATTAAATGAATATAGGACAGTAATATGACATACAAATTTAGAATGTAAAACATATTATAATTTGATATTTTTTGAATATATGAGTAAATTAATTAGTTAATCATTTCAAATTGAATAGCATCTAAAATTTTATTTTTTCATTTTTCTCAAATATTTACTTAAACAAACAAATTAATTAATTATTCCACTTTAGTATCTATAGTTAATGATGATAGGATCAATAATCAGTGTAATGGTATACAAATTACAATGCATATTCTCTTTTTAATTAGTACTCAACAATATAAATCTTGTTCTTTGTGAGAAAAATTATTTGAAGGTTTTCTATAAGGATCAAATTTTTAGTATGTCATCTTATTTATTAGCTCATATTTATTATATGAGCTTAATTCGTTGTTAAAACACAATTGTTTCACAGATATTTTTTTATAAAAACACCTTCGGTTTGATTCATAAATACAATCACTTGTTGTCTTATTGGACGAGGACGGAGGCTATATGGTACAATACGAACTCATCTCCATTTTCAAGTTGGGTAAGAATTGACGGCTGATTCAGAAAATTTTTAAAGTTTTGAAAAGTATGTTCGCATTCTTGAGTCTATTCGAATTGACATATGATCCGTTACTCCGAAATCGGTCTATATCAGCAACTTCGGAACCAGAATCAGCATATAATTTCCCCGCAAATTGTAACGACCCAACTCCCAATATGCCATGGTCATACAAGAAGCCAAGTGTTACCAACTTGTTCTTCCTAATTATTAACTATTACTTAATATATGAACCTGTTCCTTGTTAGAACGTTGCCAATTTTACGAGTAAGTTTTTTTTTTTTTACATCGTTGCGGATGATAAGGTAAAATAAACAAACATACATTGAGAAAAGTAAACGGAAGCATAAAGAAACATATAACACAGCTAATAATATACATCATGTACACTATAACATAACATGTAGCATTCACAAAAGATCAAGTCAGTTTACATCCTCTTCATCCTACGTAGCTAATATATACACGACACTCCCAAGGCCTGGCCTATACAAAAAGTCGCTAAACTGGCGCCCAGACTAGCCTAACCACTATATAGCTCCTAGCTCTCGAGTGTACTAACACAAGTGAGAGACTAACTAATAGATAATGTCAGACTAGAGTGTCATCAAAAGAATACCCCTACGGCTGTCAAACTATATCTACACGTGGCCGTTCAGAAGATCGTCGTGAGGCTCACCCATCTCCTCATTCTGCTCTATCTCTATCTCAGGGATCCTCCTCCTCCTCATCGTCTGCGGCTACAGCTATACGCTCAGATCCACCAGAAACACTGCTGTCACTATGTACAAAACCATTCGCGAGCATAGGTCCGTTCGCGTATATCGGAGCTACCCTGTCATCCGGTAGTGCCGGCTCATCAGGCTGTGGAAAGTCAGGGATCGGCTCAGGGGAAAAGTCCCACTCTGGTAGTATCACAGATACGTAGTCACCAGCTAACTCGGGCTCACCAGGAATGATAGGCTCAGGTTCCACCACATTCAAAGATTGAGTTGGTATAGAGTGTCCGTGATCATCGGAAAAAGGATGTCCAGGTGCATCAGGGTGTAACCAGGATAAGGGAAAGTCGTAGGGATCATCAGGATCAAAAAGCGGACTACACAAAGGATGTTGGAAGGGACGGTTTTGTAACGTATAACGTCTCATACGAAGCTCCGCACTCAGAATGTAGTAACCATAGTACACTGGATCCTCGTAAATGTATAGGTCTTCGACTTCATAGAATATCACGCCCGAGTCCATCTGAAGGGGAGGAAGGGAGAGAATGGGGTAAGAACTGGGGAGTTCTTAGTAGGGCCGGGGTTATTAGTTACATTCATTTACACGGTGTCGATTAGTAGACGAATAACAGAATATAGCGAAGCAGTAAACAGAAGGTAAAGATAGAAAGAGAAAGTAGAGACAATAGAAAGCAGAACATAAACAAAAGAATACAAAAAAATGTAACACAGAAATAGCATACAAGCAAATAAACATAAGGAAATATATCACACAGAGAAAGGAATGCAACAGAGAATGATGCGCAGACAAGAATGATGCATGTCTAGCCCTAGCGCAGGCCATGAGCTCATGTGTCAGTTGGCTGCCTGCAATCCCGACATTTATCCGGTCACGAGTAATCCCGATTTCCCAGATACGATTTTCCGTTCCTAAAGGATAGTAATAGCCGCTCATTCGAGACGGCCTCTGCTTAACGCAGGAAACTCTGCTATGCTCTGGGAAATCAGAAAATGGCTGTAGGTAACTTAGTATCCCTACAGAAACTCTGGGTTGCATCAAGCAACTAATATGTATATAAATATCTCTTTATTATATTACTCTTCTCTTTATATCTCTTTACTCTGTTCTGGTTTCTCTTTTCTCTGTATCTCTTTACTTTACTCTGGTTACTCTGTTCTCTGTATCTCTTTA
This sequence comes from Arachis ipaensis, assembly GCF_000816755.2. Taxonomy (NCBI): domain Eukaryota; kingdom Viridiplantae; phylum Streptophyta; class Magnoliopsida; order Fabales; family Fabaceae; genus Arachis; species Arachis ipaensis. Next base: position 129,062,601 of record NC_029787.2, read on the forward strand.
CTTTTCTCTGATTACTCATTCCTTTATATCTATGTTACCCTTCTTCTCTTTATCTTTTTACTCCACTCTGATTACTCTATTCTCTGTATTTCTCTATTCTGCTATGATTTCTCTGCTTAACGTATATATTTAAAGCTTATGTAAATTTCGGTATGAATAGTTAGCTTGTCCCAAGTATAGGTTCATTAAGTCTATACTGAAACAGTTTAACTTTTCATATAATACCTAACTCTATTCGCAATTCAAGGACTAACTATGTTGCCCTAGTTCGTTCGCTAGTCTCTGTCTGTTTTTCTGTTGTTAAAACTTTACAGACTTTTTCTTTGGTTTTTATCTTTTCTTTAGCTTTTATCTTTCTTTTATCTTTGTCTCACTAATATGTTCTTACCACTCCCTAAATATTTTATGAAGGTAATTAGGAGAATTCTGCACTTAAAGTTGTATTTCTAAAGCTTTTACAGAAAATAGCCTTTTCACATTATTTTATTATTTTTATTAAAATATTATTTTTAATTAAATATTATTATTTAATATTTTATTATTATTTATTATTTTATTAATATATTTTCGAAAATTACCTTCCTTTAACCTTTTACTTTATAAATTCACTTTTTACCACCTGTAACTTTTAATATTTCTACTTTAACCACCCTAACTTTCAGGAATTACAAAATAACCCCTCAAACACTAAAATATTTACTTCCTTACCCTTTCTAAGATCTAAAAGGTGTTCTTCAATGTTCTTCATCACACTCAAAGTGTTCTTCGTGTTCTTCGTAAATTCTTCAGATTCTTTCTCTATTTTTACCCGTTTTTCAGTCTTTTCAGCAACCGATTTTTACCATAATTCAAATTAAATTAGCAACCACTAAAACCCCATATTTTCTACATGATTTTAACACAAATTGAACCTCAATTTAGGCCTAGGTTTTCGTTTTTCCAGCTGCTCCAAGAACATGAACTTTAAAGCTCGAATTTTATCAAATTTCATCAAAATTTCACCAAATTTTCACCAAGAATCAATCATATATGCAACCAATTTTTAGCACATCTAAATCATACAACATTCACACAACTCAAACACAATCAATCAAGATTAATTTCGTCAAACCCTACCTTGATTTGCTGCTCCAAATCTGGTTACCCTTTGAAGTGTTCTTAAAGCACTTTTTCCTCCTAAAACACATCAAGAACAACTTTAAAACTCTAAACCATCAACTAAACGAACTTCAGCAGCATATTAGGAAGGTTATCCTCACCTTAAACGTGTAGGAAATCAAATATCTTTGGCCCACAAGTCAAACTAAGCAAGAGATCTAAGGAAGAACATCAAGAAAACACTTGTTTAAGCATGTTTCCTTGAAAACCGAATTGAAGAGGAAAGGAGATAGATATCTCACCTTATTTCCAGCCTTGATAAGTTACATGGTTATGTAGATGAAGAAGAGAGGATCATTTTGGTGAAATCGGTGTTTTGATTTGAGTTTTAGTTCAGAAGAAATCAAGCTTTGAAGATTAAGTGTTCATGAAAGTTTCTCTCTTTTCTCTCTTGTTATTTTCGTCCAAAATGATGAAATGAGATAGCCTTGGAGTGTCTTGGGGGTGTAGGGTGAGTTGTGATTGGTTGGCTTGGAGGTGGATTAAAATAATATTAAAATATCTCAGGTGTATAACTACTAAAACTAGATGTATCGGAACACTTGTAAAAACATCTCTAAAAATATTTTCTGAGCTACTAGCATAAATGATACTAGTAAAATATTTATATGAGAATAAAACATGTATAATGAGGCCTTAGCATTGCTAAAGTCATCAGAGAGTGCTGGTGCTAAGCTGCACCAGTAAACTGTGAACCCGGTTAAACCGATTTTCTAAATTTAACTAAAACTAACCAAGTAACCTTATAATATAATTCAAGAAGCTTCTAATACTCATATAATGATAATATTATCCTATTATCTCTCTTCTCTCATGAATCGAGTCCAGTTCGTCAAACTGGGACTATTTACGAAAATTAGAATGAAAACTCCTAACCGATACGGTTCAAAAACTAGGTTCTTCGTGACCGCGTTATCGAGCTTGCCTCAGAAAAGATTCTAGCTTAAAGATGAAATAATAAAAATGAGGATCGAGATACTTGATGATATATCAGAGGTTCTCCCCTTACTGATCTTCCAGAGAAATCCGTACTTTCAGAAAAGATCTCGCGTACTCGAAAACCGGGGTTGTTACATTCTACCCTCCTAAAAGAAAATTTTGCCCTCAAAATTTCAGTTACCTGAGAATAGATGCGGGTAATCAGCTTTCATCTTATCTTCCAGTTCCCAAGTGTGCTCTTCTTCTCCTCTTTGTCCCCAAACAACTTTAACTAAACGAAAAGTCTTGCCTCTTAGCTCCTTATCACTTCTTTCTATGATCTGAACTGGTGATGCTTGATATGTCAAATCATTTCATAACTGTACTGTCTCTGGTTGTAAAATGTGACTCTCGTCGGGAATATATTTCTTAATTTGCGAGAAATGAAAAACATCATGAAGGTTTGACAGATATGGAGGAAGGGCTACTTGATAAGCTACTAGACCGACTCTTTTAAGTATTTGGAAAGGTCCTATGTATCGAGGGTTAAGCTTTTTAGTCTTAAGGGCTCTACCTATTCAATTAGTCGGGGTTACTTTAAGAAAAACATGGTCTCCCTCACTAAACTCAGAAGTCCACCTCCACGCTCTGAAAAGCGGCCTTCGCCCAGGGAAATTTCAAGAGACCATAGTCATAGCAAAGCCGAAAACAGTAGGCCAGACCAAAAGTCATTCATATTGACACCCAAATTTGACAGCTACACTCCCCTTAATACCAAAAGGGAAGACATTATCAAAGACATCCTGCATTCAAAATTCATCAAGTCCCCAAACAGGGCTGGCACATATCAAGACCAGCGATATTTAGACAAATCTAAATACTGCGCTTTCCATCAGAAATACGGACATACCACAGATGACTGTGTAATAGCGAAAGATGTTCTCGAGAAGCTGGCCCACCAAGGACTATTGGACAAATATATCGTTAGCCGTGGACGAAAGCGAAACACAGAAGACCTCGGCCAGCAGTCTAAAACAACTGACAGTCCCCGAGATAAAGGGAAAAAGGTAGGCGGTGATGTTAATCCACCCCGAAGAATAATAACTTGCATTTCTGGTGGTTTTGCAGGTGGAGGATGTACAAACTCAGCAAGAAAGAGATCATACCGAGCTATGATGACCTTGAAAGGGTCAACCTCGTCTCAACCCATCAACCATGACAAACCAAAAATCTCATTCCTCCCTAAGGACTGTAAAGCAACCGATCGCAACCTTGACGACCCCGTAGTCATCACTGCACAGGTCGGAGAGCCACTAGTCAAGAAGATCCTGATGGATCCGAGGAGTAGTGCAGACGTGTTATTCTACTCAACATTTCAAAAGATGAAATTAAGTGACAAAGCCCTCCAACCATCATCCGGGGAACTGGTAGGTTTCTCAGGTGAGCGAGTTTCTATTCGAGGTCACATCTGGTTATAAACTACATTTGAAAATTATCCTGACAATAAAACTATATACATACAATATCTTGTTGTTAATTGCAAAAGTCCTTACAATATAATCCTAGGCAGACCCTCCTTAAATGCATTCAATGCTATTATTTCTACTCTGCATTTGTGTGTCAAGTTTCTTTCATAGGATAACAAAGTCGCAACAATCCACGGAGACCAGAGGGAAGCCAGGCAGTGCTATAACGCCAGCCTGAAGAACGAATACTCAAGACAGCCCGAACAACAGTATGTTCAGGCAGTATACAATTCGGAACAATTACCTCTCCTGACCGACTTGGACCCTCGGACCAATTACCAAGAATGACCAATGCCAAGAGACGACCTCATAAAGGTTCAACTAATAGTTGAAGAAGAAAAGTATACATACCTCGGCAACGCACTAAAAATGAAGAACGCGAACAACTGGCTGAGCTATTATGGCAAAATCTCGATCTATTCGCGTGGACTCTGGCAGATATGCCAGGGATAGATCCCAACGTCATCTGTCACAAGTTAGCAATCAACCCATCAATCCGACCTATAGCCCAGAAGAAAAGACACCTCGGCACAGATAAAAGGGCAACTTCCCTGGAGGAAACCCAAAAGCTTCTCAATGCCGGTTTCATTAAAGAGCTCAGATACTCCACTTGGTTAGCCAACGTGGTAATGGTAAGGAAGAATAACAGTAAGTGGAGGATATGTGTGGACTATACAGACCTTAACAAGGCCTGTTCAAAGGATGCATACCCCCTCCCATGCATTGATAAACTAGTTAATAGTTCCTCCGGTTTTCAATGTTTAAGTTTTATGGATGCCTATTCTAGTTATAACCAAATACTAATGTATCCGGCCGACCATGATAAAACTGCCTTTATTACTGACAATGGAAATTTCTGTTATAAGGTTATGCCATTCGGACTCAAAAATGCAGGTGCAACATATCAAAAACTTATGGACAAGATCTTTTCAAATCAAATTGGCCGGAACATAGAAGTCTATGTTGATGACATGGTGGCAAAATCAACACATGCAGCAGATCACATCAACGACTTGAAGGAAATATTCCAGCAACTTCGAATATACAACATGAAGCTCAATCCAGAGAAGTGCGCTTTTGGAGTGCAGGGAGGGAAATTCCTCGGCTTCATGCTAACTCGCCGAGGTATTGAAGCCAACCCCGAAAAATGCCAAGCAATCTTAAACATGAGAAGCCCAAAGACGGTTAAAGAAGTTCAACAATTGACTAGTCGGCTTGCAGCATTGGCCAGGTTTTTACCTCGCATAGCTCACCGATCACACTACTTTTTCAAGACTATAAGAAAACAAGAAAGGTTCGAATGGACCGGGGAATGCAAAGAAACCTTCACCGAGCTTAAGACCATACTATCAGAACCATTAATACTTCAAACGCCAGAAGTCGGTAAAGTGGTAAACCACTATACCTCTATTTATCTGTTACTAACCATGTTATCAGTTCTGCCTTGGTAACAGAAATAGGAAAGCAACAACACCCTGTATACTTCGTCAGCAAATCCCTCTAAAGGGCCGAGGTCCGATACCCGAAACTAGAAAAACTCACACTGGCTCTTGTAACAATGGCCAGACGATTGCGGGATTACTTCCAAAGCCATACCATCGTGGTCAGAACCAAGCAACCCCTCCGGCAAATTTTAACAAAACCCGAGCTGGCTGGAAGGCCGATTAAATGGTCAATCGAGCTATCTGTGTATGACATCCAATACCAATCCCGAGGAGCCATCAAATCTTAAGTGCTGGCTGACTTTATAGCAGAACTCACTATAGGAGAATTTGATCCTATAGAGAACAAATGGACATTACACGTTGATAGAGCTTGAAACAATAAAGGCTCCGGCACAGGATAATTGCTTGAAGATGAAAATGGAACAGCTTTAGAACAATCCATACAATTTACCTTCCATGCAAGTAATAACCAAGTAGAATATGAAGCACTCATAGCAGGACTAAGACTAGCCCACACAGTAGGCGTAACGCAACTACATGTCAATTGTGATTCCTTACTTGTTGTGCAACAGGTAACAGGTAATTTCCAGGTAAAAGATCCACTATTAGAAAAATATAATGCTACTGTCAATGACCTTATTAACGGTTTTCAGAAATTTGCTATTTCCCATATACCTCAAAAACAAAATGACAGAGCAGATATCCTTTCAAAACTAGCAACAACAAGAAGTCAAACCAAAATACCTATATTATCTCAACTAACACTTGATGAATCCAGTGTTATGCTAACAACGATTTCAAGTATTTCGCAGGAAGATGATTGGCGAACGCCTTTCATACGTTGCCTGCAAACAGGTGATATACCCAACAGCATTCAAAATAAAAGAAAATTCAAAATGAGAGCAGGCTTTTACACATTACGGATGTGATGCCATGCTACCTGTTGAAATCTCACTACAATCGCCTAGGACCGAGAACATCAAAGAAGATGACAACAACCACAACAGACGAACCGAACTCGACCTCGTCGAGGAAAACCAAAACAAATCAGCGTTGCAACAACTCGCCACAAAGCGAGCTATAGCTCGAAAATATAACAGAAGGCTCAAACCGAGGACATTTTCAGAAGTCGACCTCGTCCTCAGGAAAATAGAGGATGTGTGACGATTACCAGGACATGGCAAGCTAAGTGCCAACTGGGAAGGGCCATTCTGGATATACAAAGTCATCGGCAAAGGGGCGTACAAAATTCAAACTCTCGATGGAGTTGTACTACCAAATAATTGGAAAATTTTTTCCTTAAAATTGTACTATAGCTAGTCTATAAGTCGGGCACGGTGATGCACTCTTTTTCCTATGTTGGGTTTTGCTAGAGAGATTTTAATGAGGCACACCACCCCGCACCTTTACAATTACTAAGACACTCACAATACAAAATCTATCAGTCACTTGGTACATCTATTCTCTATTCTACTCGGCCGAGCACCATTAACAATCATCACAAACTCATAACAAGAAAAATAAAAAAAGATTTTCATACAACAAAATCTCGTAACCAAACAAAAGTGTATTTCAATCACACTGTCAAAATTCTAAACCAAATTCAGATGTTTTCTCCTAAAGAAATCAAATAAATCCATCAAACAAGTGCTATAAGCACAAAATCAAATTCCAACAATACCAAACTTGTTCAGCTAAGAGTTAAAAATTTCAAAATACATAAACAAACCAATTTTTGGCTATAAGCTAGCAGTTCCACAGTTATACAAAGCAATAAAAATATTAACAAGATTCACGGGGCATCTGGGTTCTCACCCTCCCCCTCAACGCCATCCTCATCATCGTCAACTAACTCCCCACCAACAACAACTTTACAGTGGTCCATTCCAGACAAATCCGTAGCAAGCGCCAAAAGTTTTGCTTGCTCAACAACCATCTCAAATCCAACAGCGAACATCTCAAGGCCATGATCTTCCTTAACAGCCTCAACCTCATTCTTTTCAGCAACCAACACAGCCACCCTAGCTTCCAAAGCAGCTTTTTCTTCTCCAAGCTTCTTCCCAATATCCTCGGCGGCTGTTAACTTCCCTTGTAAAGAGTCCACCAAATCCAGAGCAGTGCGTAGTTTATTCCCCTTATCCAAATTATCCTGCTTCGGCTGATCAACAGCGACTTTGTCAAAAGCATCCCTAGCATGCTTTAGCTCTTGAGTTCAGCCAATAGAAATCAGCCGAGCTCCCATCACCTACAACAGCAAAAGAAAACCAGACAAGCCGACACAAATGAAAGTAAGAAAAAACCATAACACATTACTTACCTGCAGATATTGACAGACGCCAACATCCCCCAACATCATGAACAAACTAGACGTCGGCGGGACTCTGACAGTACTCATCGGCTACTATGGTCAAAGGGAAGTGTTCACTCCACAGCGAGGTCAAGTCCTCGTCCCCTCTATAGCCATGAAGCACCCTCTGATTTGTAGTAAACTTTTTCACTGCCTCTAGATCAATATCCTTCCGATCAATTTTATCCTCAGCCAATTGCACAGGTCTCCCTTTCTTCCCTTCACCTCGTTTCCATTTAAAGCTAATCTTCTTAGCAGGCGACGGTTGGTCAACCTCGGCACCTTTTTCTACTATAATGTGACTACTCGAACCCTGCTTTTTCAACGTTTTTTGTCCGAAAATAAGCTCGCAGGCTACTGGAAGTTACCTTGGGAGCTTTCTCAACTACAAACAAAAAACCAACAAAGGAGTTACACACCATAAACAATCACATACAAACAAGATGCACACAATTATTACCTATGTATCCAGCCAATGCATCTTTATATGTTTCCAACTCAAGGTGTTCAACGACAGACAACAAGTCAAACGAAGATATATAGTTAACTAAAAATTCCATAATCATCTCATTCTTATATTCCATTCCATCCATACCTAGTATCTGTCTAGGCCTCGAAACCCAAAACAAATGAAACCTCTCTAATAGGCATTCATCAACATACCAAGGAAACTCATCCTCGGCGACACCAATATTCAAAAACATAGATTTAAAACCCTTGTAAGAAGACCTATACAAGCTAAAAATGGCGTGACCAGGGGCACTGGCCAGGTTTAACCAAAAACCCCGCTTAACCCTCTTACATTGAAACAACGCAAAAAAGACTTCTAACGACGGCTCGATCTCTAAACACTCCATCAAAATCTCAAAAGCTCTAACAAATACCCAAGAATTAGGGTGTAGCTGCGACGGTGCACATTTAAGCTGCATCAACACGCCACGTTCAAATTCGGAAAAAGGGAATTTCACATCCAGATCCATGAAAACATAACTATACATGAAGAAAAATTCAAAACCCTCCCCGCGGTGATATACGCGATCAGTAGCATTGCATAGCAAAAACCTAAGTTTGATATCACTACCCTCTCCAACCCATGAAGACATTGAGCCTAACTGTGATATACTCTGCTCGTCACTAAACACGGAAGAATACCCTCTGACCGACTCCGCCACCCAAGCAAAAGGATCATTAGGATCCCAAACCCAAACCTCTTCAACAATTTTATCTTCTTTTTTACCCCTAGCATCCGTCCCTACCACAACCTTTTTCCCTTTCTCCATCTCAAAAACAAAATGCAAACAGAAAACAAAAAAGAAACCAAGTGAAGAGCAACTAACCTTTCTTACTCATCTTCTGCAAATACAAAGAAAATGTAAAGACCCAAAGTGGATATTCAAAGAGTCCAGCAACAACCACCCACCAGCCCACTACCCACACCTTCAACAACACTACAACATCAAAAACAAACCCTAGCCATCGATAAAAAAAGCAACACTACAAATCAATGGTCAGTATTCACCACCGTTCTAATTACCAACAAACATTAAATGCACCTGTCTTTTCCAACATTCTCTCTCTTCTACAGACACTCTTGATAGGTTACCGCCAAAATACAAAGCTTAACCTATTTTCAAAAATCTCGCAATAAATAAGTTAAGCTTGGGGGCTCCAACTATTCCGAGCTATACCCCCAAAGCAACTAGTTAT